>NC_134484.1:402290462-402590462 GCF_040206685.1 Ascaphus truei | reverse complement strand
ATTTTTGACTGATTATTTTCGGATTGGCACTGGTTTGGTCATTTATGCATTTTTTTTCTATCTTATTCTTAACATTACTTTACATCTTGAAATTTTGGTTTAGGCTTAAGCAAGAAATATGTGTTTAGGTAACCTACAGTATATTAATGACTCTTTAAAAGGGCCGTCCCTCGCATGTAATTAAAGGTGCAGTTCACCCATGCCCCCCCTTTTGTTTTTACGTGGGTGAGAAGTAGGGTGTTCCCGGGTGTGAACTGCATTCATTGTGACTCCGGGGCCCCTTTTGTTCATACGATACCTATAAAGCAGGTTCCAGAACATCTGCATATTTTATCCCCCCTTGGACCAATAGGCAGCCGCAACGGATGACATTGTGGCTTTTTATTGACCCATGTAACGCAGGAGATGTATACCGCTATTTTGTTTTTCTGGAGAGGCTGGTACCGGCGCTAGTTTGACAAGTATGTATCTCGGTAAATGGAGTCTTAAGAGCTGCAATTAATGTGCATCACCTCCCCTTGCTTTCCATCCATGTAAAAAAGTGGGGTGGGGAGTGTGGTAATAAATCTGAGCAGGAGGGACTGCTCCTTTAATTGGTAAATATTTCTTACTGTATTTAGACAACTAAAAGGGTCTGGCTGAATGAAGGAATTATTCGATAACAGGTTAGCGAATTAATTATAAAAAACAAGATACAGATGTATGATAGAACTGATATTGCTATTATTTTTCAGATATAAACATTTGAAATACATAAAAATGAGGACTTGTTATTAAATTGAAACATTTTGTGAACAGAAGAATTTTTGTGCTTTCAAATATCTTGCATAGCCTTGCATGTATGAATTGAAATTGCAAAAGTACATGCCTTAGTTTATTATCTACAAGAATAAGTGAACAGTATAAGCTTTTGTGGCTTGTTTTCGTTCGGGAAGCACATACCTTACTCTTCAATGTTTCTGATGGAGTTGTATATTTGAAGACATTTTATGCAACCCAGGCCGAATGTGTATGTAATACATCGTTCTTCTGTCCGCTAGATTCTGTTGACCGTTGCGTAATGAATTTGATCAGAGCCTATATTTAAATGAATTCTCTCTGGCTCTGTTTTTGATACATGCTATATTTCATTTGTGATTCTGACACACAAGTTCTATTTTGTAGCATTTAGTTTGCAACGATTGCGACCTTGAGCTTTTAAAGCTGCAGTTCAGTCTTTTTTTTTTTTTTTTTTAATTTATTTTTTTACTTCAATAGTTTTATGTGTGCAATCTCTAATTACCTAAAGAACTGCATAGCTGCAGGTCAATTCGTTCTCCATGTATTGATAGGCGAAATTTGGTGACATAATTACAGCTGGCATATGTTTTTCTTCTGCTTCTGTCTCTCCGTGGAAGCTCATGAATATTCATGAGCACTCCTGCACTGACATGTGCTAGAGGGAGGGCAGGGCTGACAAAGGGGTGTGCCAGGGCTTGTGACAGGACATGAAGGGGCAGTGCCTTAGCAAATGGCTGTCAAAATAGAATACAAGAAAATTGGTCTTTCAAAGTTGTCTTTTTAAAAACAGAAAATGCTAAAAGTATTTTTTCTTACTACAGAACTGATTTATTAAAAAAAACACACATGCAGGATATTGACTGAACTGCAGCTTTAACTGGTCACCAGGCACAGGAATACCTTTTAGAGTCTTATTGACCAATGTACCAGTAAAGACAAAATTAGACTTACACTTGTTTTTTTTTTTTACTGTATTTTTAATAACAACGTTTTAAGATATTTATTAGAAAAAGTTTTTTGTAATATAAGTTCACTTTTAAGCTGTCCTTGATTTTACTTTTGAAAAAATGATTTATTCACTTCATCTATTCTTCACTAAAGTTTTGTCATTCTTCTCAATTTCTTTTATATTCTAGTCACATCATGTCATATTTGTCTCATCCGTTTTCCATCATATCTTTTCTTCCAAGCTGTGCCAGTCCTTAGGCATTTTGTAAATGAAATAAAATGTATTTCTGCTATTGCAAACTGAAGTCTTTTTGGCCTCCGTTTTAAACGTTTCCTTACTTTGCTACACCATTTTCTCTTCTCCGCCTCCTACATTTCTTGCATGCTTCGGATGCTGCCTCACTTAATTATTTCTGTATACATTTCATGTTTTGATGTCCATGGGCGGAGGTCGGAAGGACAAGCAATTTCTGTCAAATGTAACATAAGTGAAATGGTTCTGCTTCATCAAAAGCACGTGAGCTGGAAGTATTAATAACTTTAGTAAATAACTTTATTTCATGTAGCGCTTTTCTCCCAATACGACTCAGCGCGTCACAATTACAGTATAGCGCGCAGTATAGCGCGCAGCACGCTGCACGTAAGAATGTTTACAGACACAGTTCCTGCCCAGAGCATTTTGCAATCTGTATTTTTGGTGCATGAGGCACAGGGAGATAAAGTGGCTTGCCCAAGGTCACACCGGGAATTGAACTCATTCTCCTTGTTTATAGAGTTGGTGCCTTTACTCCTAGTATAAAATAAGGTTTGCTCCACTCCTAAACAAGTTGAGAGCCTTAATCTATAACTGTTAGTGTTTTAATAATAATAAGAAAAAAATTAATTCTTATTACAAGACAATTATATCAAATATTCCTGCCATACAATTTTACTATGTACTGTAATTCTTATACAATTTTTTTGTGCAGTGATTTTGAGCTATTTTCTGTATCATTAAAATGCCTACAGTATGGTGAGGTTCATGGCTTATTTTTGCAAGAAAAATACATAAGGGTATTATGTTTTAAAATTGTATTTCTCCGTTAGACAAATTCTAAATAACAATACTCTGTATTTAAGCGCGGTAACTTGATGGTATGTACACCTTTATAGAGTCTCTGGAGTTAGAAACAGGACACATTAAAGGAGCAATCCAAGCAGGCGATTTAAAAAAATAAAATAAACATAGGATTGAAGCACAGGGTATCCGGAGTTGAACCCCAGTAATTTCAGCTCCGGTGACCTGCTGTTTCCAGAGATACTTACCTCCGAAAGGGGTGCCGGTATCTCCTGCAAGTTCCTATCTCCCGCATCATGTGGGCCAAGAGAGCTTTGAAATGCGGCCATTATGTGATCCCTGCGAGCGGAGCGGCTACCGGCACCCCCTAAGGAGGTAAGTATCTCTGGAAACAGGGGGTCCCAGGAGCTGAAATGAATAGCGTTCAGCACCGGATACTCCCTGCTTCAATTCTAGGTTTAAAAAAAAAAGAAGACAGAAAATCGCCCACTCTGATTGCCTCTTTAGAAGGAAAAACACTTTGTAGCATAAGAAATTAGATCAAGGGAAAAGGGGGAAGGTGGGAAAGACTCCCGCGTCAGCCGACATAGATATATAGTAGTATGTAGGGTAGTATGGAGTGGCAAAAAGGTGCAAATGGGGACACGGGTAACAATACTAAAACAAACAAAAAGAAACCCCAATGACTGCACTCGTGTTGCCAATGTTGAAATGATGATACAATTAAAATAATTTTAATTCAAAAAGAACATAATAAAATAATGTTGTATAGAGGGATATGGTAATTATGTCCACGACCATTCACCGATGATATGTGCCAATTCCTGTTCAAAAGTTAGTTTTGAAAAGTTGTGGTTATATGTGCCTCAAGCAGTCGGATGCCAAATACATATTATCCTACTCCTTAACCCCAGCTTAGTAAGCTAATGACCCCAGAGTAGATGGACGTATAGAAGCTTAACGTAAGTATATAGTGTAAGGTGATTTATCTAAAACATGGAGTTTCTTTTTGTTTGTTTTAGTAACATAAGAAATTACATGTGCCAATTGACAAGACTTGAAAATCTGTTGTTGTTCGTTTAAACACTGCATTTAAACACTGTGTTTTCCTCCCTTTGTTTTCCAGCTATGCTTCAATAGTGTTTCAAATATGCCAGCTGCCCTACTACTGTGCATTACAGCTTCATTAGCTGTTCTAAAATGTGTTGATACGTAGATGCTTTTCATTCAGAACATTGTCAAGATTCCAAATGTTAGAAATAACACTCTATACACTGGGGATAAGGTTGCCTGCCTGCCAGCCCCTGTGCTCGCGCCCCCCATATCTAATATCCAGCGTCAAATGACGTGCGGGGCCATGTGACGTCACGTGACCCCCGCGGCGTCATTTGACGCGCGTTGCTATGGCGACGTGCACGTCACATGACTCCACGGCATCATTTGACGACGTGTTGCCAAAGATAAGGCAGGAGACGTCCGCGCCCCCCACTTTGCGCACCCGTGGATTAGATTACAAAGCTGTGCTTATTCTTTTGAAATCTTCCTACTACTATTAAGACATTATATTCCCTAGCAATCCTCAAATGTGAAACATCCTGCAGTAATATTTTAAGCTTTTAGAAGGTTGTGCTTTATAACTGAATATTTATCTAAGGCTTTCAAATAAAACATTCTGTTTAAATGCATGTTACTTTCTTATATTGGTTTAAACGAGCATAGGGAGGTTTGCTCATTTTAAACCCTTTAGCGATACTACACAAATGTTAATATATGCTTTCACTACGGCATTTATTAAATTCAAGTGGGTGCACAGCTGTAATCTGGAAAAATATATACAGTATTTAATCACAACTGTTGGCATTTTCTTTCACTATAGGCATGTATTTAATGTACTGTAAGTGTTGAACACAGCTGTAATCAGAAAAAAGATAAGGGATACAAAATGTGCTAGCAAACCAAGCAAAAAACATTTATTTTATATCATATGCTTCAGTTAATCATTTTATAAATCCTGACATGTTTATTAAGTTTGGCACTCGGCGGAAAATCTTTATTTTTTGGTTTCCTCTCAGTAACGGCTAAAAGGTAATGTTAAAGGGACATGGATAGAGCACATTTGTCCACTAAATAATGAGGCTTGTGGAGCAGTATACAGAAACAAACTAGAACCATTACCTGGCTCCTGCAGCTCCAACAGAAAGAACCAAGCTTACTGCAGGGTATTATTCATAAAACTGAGGTAGTGCCAATGTAATTGAAACTGCCTTTGAAATCAATATAATATATTGTTTTCCACAATGCTTTTTCACTGATTTTAAAATCTTTTCAGAAGAAAGCATTATTTTCATAAACTAAGTATAACAGTGTTTTGAATATTAAAGCTCTAAACAAGAAGATTAGAGGACTTTCAAGCTAAATGTGTGATTTGGACAGTACGTCATAGTATTGCATTTTTGAGGATTATGAGAGCCACCAAACTTTCAGGTATCAGGAGTGGTCATCTTTGTGTGTTACAGTGGCATAGCTAGACATGTGCGGGCCCCCGGGCAAAAAAAAATTATTCAGGGCACCCTCATGTCTCTCTCTTTTCTCCCCCAAATGTGTCTGTCTCTCTCTTTTCTCCCCCAAATGTGTCTGTCTCTCTCTCCCCCCCCCTCTCTCTCTCTCTCCCCTCCCCCTCTCTCTCTCCCCCCTCTCTCTTCCCCCCTCTCTCTTCCCCCCTCTCTCTCCCCCTCTCTCTCCCCCTCTCCCTCATGTCTTTCTTCTCCCTCTTATGTATATCTCTCTTGTACTTCATTTTCTCTTTGTGTCTCTTCCTTCCTGTAAGCGTTGTGATTGCTTTGTTACTCCTGGAAAAGACTGATTGACTATAATTTATTTTTGGCTGGGACATAAATAATTACAAATAAAGTTGTAAACCATATATGTCCTTCATATGTCCATCCCTGGATCAAAATGTAGAAAGTAATATTTTGCTTTGCCCAGGAACATCCTACATGTTGATATTTCCAAGCCCGGCAATACGGGACTGCTTGGAAATACTGTACTTTCAAGGTTGAATAGGGAATCATTTTCTTAATTTCTGGTTACATTTTGAATGACATTGTCAAATTTCAATATAAACTGTTAACCTTTTGTTTCAGGAAGTCTCGGGTGAAAATGTTGGATCTCTTGTTTCTTCTGAAGAAAGAAAGGAGAAAGTGCCAAGCCCACATCTCAGCCACATGGTGATTTTAACTGCTAGTGGTACATTGTATGGTCTTATGGAAAGAGTTGTGGCCACAGAATCCCTGTAAGTACTTTATTATTTATACTTTCTTTGGGCTCAGTGATAATTATCCCTCTATGAAATGCAGTACCCAGGTACAAATTCTAATGGTGTGTAATTGGGCGCTCTTAACTAATATATATATATATATATATATATATATATATATATATATATATATATATATATATATACAGGTAAACCCCGTTATAACGCGCCTCGTTATACCGCGATTCGGTTATAACGCGTATTTTTTATTTTTTTTTGCACACTCTGCACACACACACTGCTCACACTGACACACACTGCTCATTGCTCACACTGCACACTGCACACACACTCACTGCACACACACTCACTGCACACACTCACTGCACACAGCTCTCACAATACACTCACATGTCAGCAGCCCACCCCCCCCCCCTCACATGTCAGCAGCCCGTTTTTCACGTCAGCAGCCCCCGTTTTTCACACACACACACACACACACACACCACACCTCTTGCAGCAGCAGCAGATCTGGCTGGGAGGACACACGCTGCAGTAGCAGATCTGGTAGGAAATACACTCACACACGCTGCAGTAGCAGATCTGGCTGGGAAGACACAGACACACGTTGCCGCGCACCGCAAAACCAGGGGGCTGGGAGGGAAAGGGAGGAGGGATGAATCGCCGCCATTTTTAAAAAAAAAAATGTTTTATTTATTTATTTAATTAACTTCCTTCCCTCCTCACTCCCTCCCTCCCGATCAGGCGCGCGGCGGCCATTTTTTTTTAAAATTAGTGCTACCCCGTTACTAACGCGGTGGTCTCGGGGTGGACCCCGAGGATATATATATACAGGGTATATATATATATATACAGTGTATATATATATATATACAGGTAAACCCCGTAAACCCCGTTTTAACGCGGTCCTCGGGGTCCACCCCGAGACCACCGCGTTAGTAACGGGGTCACGCTAATTTTAAAAAAAAATGGCCGCCGCGCGCCTGATCGTGAGGAGGGAAGGAAGTTAATTAAATAAATAAATAAAAAAAAGTTTAAAAAAAATACAGGTACAGGTACAGGTATATATATACAGGTATATATATATATATATATATACCTGTACAAACAAATAATTGTGTCTCAAACAAACTAGTGCATATAATAATAAAGTGAATATTAAAGGTGAACTGAACAATTAAAAATTGGTGATGTAAATACGTTATAAATATACCACACCACCCAATGTGAAATATATTAATTGAAAAGCAACTCTGACAAAACCCTTGAAATAGTCTGTTCTTGAGTCTATGGTATCCTGCAATTCTTCCAAAGTAAGGAGAGCGCAAATGTTCACAGCGTTTCCATGTAAGAGATAAAGAGACATAACATAGTGCTACCTATCATCAGGTAAATGAAATAATGGAGATTGGGGGGCAGTTCAACTCACAATTTTTCCCAATCAAACGTGCATTACAGAGACTCTAATCTCTCTCTGAACGGAGCAAGTGAAGTTGTAGACCACAGGAAGGATCACAGTGTAGATCACCCAGACAGGGTATGTTCTTCCCCCAGACGATAGTATACAAAAGAGAGCGACTCTTATGGTGTAGTACAGATGCAGCAGCCGTTATGCGAACAAATCTTGAAATGGATTTCGAGATCGCCCAGTGATCCTCACTAGTTTTGCCTGGGCAGACTATAATGGCCCATCGGATTAACACTGCTGTGTGAGTCCTACCCGGGTCTGCCTTTCTGTATTAGACGCACAGTAAGAGAGAGGCTGAATCAGTCACTCTACTTCGGGCCTCTCACAGGCGATCACGGGTGTTTTATTTCATTTTAAACATTACAGTAATGTAGCAGGGGGTCTCCGGAGCTGACCTGCATTGATTTCAAGTCTGGGGACCCCCTACTTCCTGAGAGACAGGCCCCGTTATAGGGTGCCGGTATCTCCTATGCATTGAAATGTCCCGATCACGTGAAATTAGACATTTCCATGAATAGGAGATACTGGCAGCCCATAACGGGGCCTGTATCTCGGGAAACAGGGGGTCCCCGGACTTGAAATCAATGCGGTTCAGCTCCAGAGACCCCCTGTAAAATTACTGTAATGTTTAAAATCAAATATCTAGCAAGTACCGGTGCACAACCCACCCCGTGCCCCCACATACTGTAAAACCAATATTTATTTTTATAAACACAGGATTAATACCACAGGCTGGCGGGGGTCCCCGGGTGGTCCCCACGGGTGTCTGCAGGCCCCACAGTGCACCGGGAGGTACAAACGGGTGTCTGAGGGCCTCTGGGTGGTCCCCGCTAGGCTCCGTGGCCTCCAGGTGGTCCCTCAGGTAGTCCCTGCGGGTACTCGGGGCCCCCACAGCTGTGGGGTCCCCGGTTCTTCCCCGCAGGTGGTCCCCGTGGGCGTCCGGGGTCCTCGGGGGGTCCCCGCAGACCTGTGATACCATTCCTGTATTGAAAAAAATAAACATGGCCTACATTTCAATTAATTCAGACCCCCCCAAACACATACAGTAAAGTAATGGGTAAAATAACTATATTATCCAGATATGGATAATAGATTATTTGCCAATTATCAAATACAACATTAGCCACGCAGCATAAATACAGTAAATAAAACCGTTCTACTTAACCCTGGCAATATGAAGGGCGTCCTCATCAGCATACTGCAGTTACCAGAAAACAAACATAGCAAAATACATTCTAATGGCCCTTAATCACCTTAGCGGTTAATAACCACTATAGTAATTAAGGGGTTAACTTACCCTTCCTCGCTACCCACCCGGGCGGCCTAACCACTCACCCCGGACCCACTATACCCACCCTGTACCCATTGATTGTTATAGTAGTACATCATACCCATATAATATGGGCATGATAAGCTACTGTACCAGACAATGGTCACTCTAATACAAAAGCCTGACTATCCAAAATACACAATAATAAAACCTACAGTATACAACACACACCTAAAAACCCAAACTGTACAATTCAAAGCAATAGGCAATGAATCAATTACATAAATAAAGCCACTAGCCAACCAATCAATTAAAGAAATAAAACCACTAGCCAATCAATTAAATAAATCACACCACTAGACAATCAAAGAATTCACACCACTAACTAAACAATACATTCAATATATAAAAGCAGTAACCAACACATCAATTCATTAATACATCCACTAGGCAACACATAAATTAAACCATTAGCCAACAAATTACATCATTAAATATAAACGCTAAACAATCTGTAAAAAAACTTTTGTTAACCAGTGTTGATATATTGTGTAAACATGACGACTTCTATGTGATTTTATCAGCTCTATAAATCACTTTCACGTTCATGGAATGCCTCTTGTTGGTATATTAAAGCAGCAGTCTAAGGCCTCGGCCATGTTCCCTGCTGGCGTGCTGAGGCGCGCTGAGGCGCAGGGAAAGCGGGTGCTTTCCCTGGCCTTGCGGTTGCTTACCGTCAGCAGCCGTCAGGGGGCGGGCACGTCACTGGCCGGGGGCGGGCCAGTGACGTCACGGAGCTGGTTCGCCCTCATTGGGCGAACCGCTCACGTGACCGGCCTGTCTCGCCGGCAAGCGGGGTAATTTTAAATTCCCCTAAGACCTGCGCTTCTGCAAGGGCACGGAAGCGCAGGTGAGCCCCTACTAAAGCCGCTCTAATTGCGGCTGTAGGGGCTCAGTGCTGAGCGGGAGCGCGCCTTAGCGCGCTTCCGCCAGCAAGCACTTAACATGGCTGAGGCCTAAGGCTGCGCTTATAGTGCCGGCGACAGCGACGTTGCGTCAAAACAAATGCATTGCCGCTGCCGCGTGCGCTTATAGTAAGCGCGACACGATGGCTTGGTCGCGATCGCTGGAAGTCATCTCAATTTTATTTTTCCAGCGACCGCAGCCTGACATCACCGTCGCGTCCAGGGAGCACCATTGGTCATATGTTAGTTGTTGTGCTAATGCACTGTATGGTAGAACAAATTGTGGAATTTAATAACATTTTGACCCCCTGATTCCCGAGATACTTATCTCCATAGGGGGTAAAAGTATATCCTTCATGTTTAAATGTCTCTCGTCACATGGGACAATAGGAAAATGCAAAGGAATGATGTCACAGCTTCCTATTGGCCTGAAAGATATGGGACATTTAAGGCACTATTATGATAGCCCTAACATGCCCCATCAGAGCTGCAACCTGCAGAGATACCGGCACCCCCCTACAGAGGTTAGTATGTCGAGAAGCAGAAGGGTTCACCGGAGATGACATTAACGCTGTTCAGCTCCGCAGACCCCCTGCTTTCAATTCTTTAACAACAACAAAAACTGTAACATGGAGTGCTGCTGTAAGTACATTGTGTAATTTTTACACCACTGTTGATTTGTCTAATTTAGGAAATATTGCAGTTCAGTTTTCATTTGAACATTTAGATAATTATTTGCCATTTATATCGTATTTAAATATTTGTGCAATAAAGACACTTTGTAACTTCAAAACCAGTTATTGTAATATGTTATTAAATATTTAATGCTGTGAAAGCTTTTTTTAATTTGTATACACATTGGTTCAGTAAAAGCTTTCTATTGACATAGTTACTGTAGAAACTAGGGAGACATTTACACTGCTGTACTGCATCATATTATGCACAGCTCACTTCAGTGTTGTGACTTGGACAAACTTCAATTAATCCACTTTAATGGTAACTTTCTCACAGAATTCTTGGAATATGTGAATATTCTTCTCATTTTAATTTGCATTTATAAGAACATGAACAACGCCATTGTAAATTCAATAGTATTTCTGCATAGTGCATCATACTCTATATTTGACTTTCATGCTGTATGACAGTCAATCCAACAATTCAGTTTAAGGCTATATGGAGAGGTAAAAATAAAGCAA
This sequence comes from Ascaphus truei, assembly GCF_040206685.1. Lineage (NCBI taxonomy): Eukaryota > Metazoa > Chordata > Amphibia > Anura > Ascaphidae > Ascaphus > Ascaphus truei. The sequence goes on along the minus strand of NC_134484.1, from coordinate 402,579,501 downwards.
CAGATGTAGCCAAATTAACTTTCTCAGATGCTGGAAACGGTCAAGTAAACGTAACCGCGATATCCTCCAGCAACAGAGACTAACACTGCAGGTGGTCTGATAGAGGAGAATGCCCTTCTCCCTCCTCCGAATTCCATTGACTAATGTTCATCTGATAATGCAGCAAAATGATTTGCCATTGCTCTGTAGAATGGGAGTCGGAACATGTCTGTACCTTTGAGATGACCGGTGTTTACAAAAAGTGCTACCCATTTGGACCATTCAAGACCTTTTTTCAAGAATGAGCATACGTTTGAAGAAGGGACCAGGACAATCTTTGGGTTGGCCGTGTTCAAGCCACTGTAGCATTTTTTTTAAGCAATACAAACAGATTATATTTTTGTTAGCAGCAGATCCTTCAGAAATCACTATCAATAGATGTCTTATCATTTTTGCTCATGTTTCAGATACTTTTGCCAAATGCTCAAAACTTGCAATTTCACTTTAATTTCAATAAAGTTAAATAAATGAGGTTGTGTACCTATCGGGTAACATTACCCTTCCCACCCTTCATGCTGTTTCCTGATACACATTTTATTTACAAATATTAGGCATCAGGGGCACACTGGAACATTTTGAACTTTAGCCGAGGTTTCCAACCTTTTATTGGATAAGGAACCCTGTTATTATATTGTAAAAATTCCAAACCCTCTAATAGTGTGTGTGAGATCAGATGCATTATAAGGAACTCCAACTCTCTCTAATAGTGCGTCTGAGATCAGATGCATTGTAAGGAACCCCAACCCTCTCTAATAGCGCGTCTGAGATCAGATGCATTGTAAGGAACCCCAACATTCTCTAATAGCGTGTCTGAGATCAGATGCATTGTAAGGAACCCCAACCCTCTCTAATAGCGCATCTGAGATCAGATGCATTGTAAGGAGCCCCAACTCTCTCTAATAGCGCGTCTGAGATCAGATGCATTGTAAGGAACCCCAACTCTCTCTAATAGCACGTCTGAGATCAGATGCATTGTAAGGAGCCCCAACTCTCTCTAATAGTGTGTGTGAGATCAGATGCATTGTAAGGAGCCCCAACTCTCTCTAATAGCGCGCCTGAGATCAGATGCATTGTAAGGAGCCCCAACTCTCTCTAATAGCGCGTCTGAGATCAGATGCATTGTAAGGAGCCCCAACCCTCTCTAATAGCGCGTCTGAGATCAGATGCACTATAAATTCTTCTGTATTTAGTACAAGTTTCAAATGACCTTAACATTTCACTCTACCCTTTAGGGGTGCTCGGGGGATCCAAGGGTTTGTAGGAACCCAGGTTGAAAAACACTTAACTAGGCTAGCTCAATCATCATGAACTAGAGATTATGTAGTAAAATACTCATACCCTCCTCCCCATTTGTCCCCATAGCAGCGATATGTGTTCTATGGCCCATCTTATGCAATATTTTACAGATACCTGCCATGACACCACATATTCCCATTATCTCCATGTGTCCATTGCAACCCACAGTATTTATTTCCTGTATAGTCAACTGTCCCTCGTACACATGTAGCAGCCGGTATTGCTCCTGCCGGGACGTTGTAGAGGCACACACACATTGAGCACACACAATGTGCCAGCGATGGCAGACGCCTTTGAAAACAAACTAGCCTCATTCAAAGAAGGTGCACAGCTACAACGTTATTGCACCTGCTGGTTGCTAAAATGTCTGCTACATCTGTTTATTTATTACTCCTTTTGTATGTTGTATCTCTCCCCTTCCATGATGTCATGGTATTCTTTTCTGCCCCTGGAAAACATAGAGTTGGTGAACTCTTCGATAGGTCGAGTGGTAGAGGTCATGGCTACCCTTTCAGGCGCTTGTTCTCCTTGCAGGCTGCAGTCCGTGCGGCAAAAAGGAGATATCTTGAAGTTAATTTGCCAAAGTTTTTAAAAATCGAATAACTTCCTGCCAAGAAATGTTACTTACTATACTGTACATTAAATTCAGGTTTTGAAAAATTTCAAAATGTGAGTGCTGGTTATACCCAATGTATTTTGTAATTATGATTGAAAACAACATTGTGTTTTTTTTGTTGTTTTTTTTAAAGTCTAGCCATTTGTAACTTTTCACACAATGTTGCAAAAGTTTGTGGCATTCGATTTTATTTACCTGTGCGTCTCCTAATTTGCACAGCACTGTTTTTTCCAATTGCAGTTAAGGTTTATATTATCTATACTTGCAAGATTTATGAGTAGAAATGATGAAAGCATCTACTAATAATTCATGCTTCAGTTAATTGATTTAGCTTCCTAGGATATTAATTTAAAAGAGCAGTTCTACCTAGGATTTTTTATACAGTATATGTGAATCAGGGTGTTTCTGAGCCAAACCACGTTAATTTCCGCTCGGATATGCTCTCTGAGATACTTACCTTTTAGGGGTTCTGCGGGTAGCATGTCCAGCTGGGTGAGCAATATGGAAGGTTAAATCTCCTGTGTGAGGATTTTAACCTCCACAAGGAACCGTTGCACCTACAAAGGTAAGTACCTTGGAGGCAGTGGGTCCCTTAAGGGCTCAGCACCCTGCTACCCATCTGTTGGGCGGAGAGACATTAACTTTTAGGGAAGAAGTAGTGACTCAGTGATTAAAGACACTGACTGTGAGCAATGACACTGAGTTTGAGTCAAGGGAACCTGGTTCTGGTCCTGGTGTCAGCTTCTTCTGACCTTGGACAAGTCACTTTATCTCTTCATGCCTCCGGCACCAAAAACGTAGATTAAAGCTCATCTGGGCAGGGACTGTGTCTATAAAAAAAATATGTGCTGGTACCGCGCGCTTTACTGTAATTCTGAATTGCTTTGAGTCCCATTAGGAGAAAAGCCCTGTATTAAATAAAGTTATTGAAGTGAAACTTCTTTGCTGGCACCAACTGATGCAGCGGCCGTTATTCGAACACTTCACGCGTAATGTACATCGGAATCCCGATTTGAAACCGCGGGATGAATTCCAGCCTTCCCACACTAAGATGCGAGCGCGGCAAGTGCAGAAAAACCAATTTTAGTGTTCTAGGGGAAGGGAGGCTTAGGGAAGTACCTCTCGGTCCTTTTGGACCAGGGGGAATGGGCCAGATGAAGAGGTAGTCCCTCGAAACGTCGCCCCCCTAGCATACTTTCCGTTCTCCGTTTTTTGTGTATATTCCTTGTGTTTCATGTTTTTTCCCCTTTCCTTCTTTCCCACCCCCCCCCCCCCCCCCACCCCTCACTTTGTGACATGCCCATTTGTGATACTGGTTTCTGCAAACACATTTGATTTATTTCTGGTTCATTTTATTATTAAATGTTTATTCTGCATTACAACTGTTTTCATCATTTAGCTATTAGACAGTGAGTGCTGGTACTTACGTAGATTTGTTAGTAGCACAGTACTGTACACATTACAATTCATCCATTTTATTGCAAACGGAGAAAAAGAATCCATGAAATTCAAACAAAACATCCGCGATAAGCGCGGGTGCCTGGGGCGATTGGACGCGTTCATGCTGTGTGGGGAACAGCAGAGAACTCAAAATCGGCGCTGAGATGTGTTCGAATAACGGCCGCTGCATCAGTACAGAGTTTTGATAAGAAAAATCCCTTGTATTGTAACAAAGTTCCATGACGGAAGTGACGTCACTGCTGGCAGAAGAGCCCATCAGCGACGTGGGGGGATGGAGAGGAAAGAGACACACACCTTACAAAATCTTGCCGTGTCCCCACAGCACCGCCGGAGGGAGGAGGGGAGAGCACTGAGTGCCGTGTCCCCACAGCACCGCCGGAGGGAAGGGGGAGAGCACTGAGTGCCGTGTCCCCACAGCACCGCCGGAGGGAGGAGGGAGGGGGGGGGAGCACTGAGTGCCGTGTGCCCGCAGCACCGCCGGAGGGGGGGGGGGGGAGAGCACTGAGTGCCGTGTTCCCACAGCACCGCCGGAGGGAGGGGGGGAGAGCACTGAGTGCCGTGTCCCCACAGCTCTGCCGGAGGGAGGGGGGGAGAGCACTGAGTGCCGTGTCCCCACAGCTCTGCCGGAGGGAGGGGGGGGGAGAGCACTGAGTGCCGTGTCCCCACAGCACTGCCGGAGGGAGGGAGGGAGAGAGCACTGAGTGCCGTGTCCCCACAGCACCGCGGGAGGGAGGGGGAGAGCACTGAGTGCCGTGTCCCCACAGCACCGCCGGAGGGAGGGGGGGAGAGCACTGAGTGCCGTGTCCCCACAGCACTGCCGGATGGAGGGAGAGCACTGAGTCCCCGCAGCTCTGCCGGAGGGAGGGGGGGTAGAGCACTGAGTGCCGTGTGCCCGCAGCACCGCCGGAGGGAGGGGGGGGAGAGCACTGAGTGCCGTGTGCCTGCAGCACCGCCGGAGGGAGGAGGGAGGGGGGGAGAGCACTGAGTGCCGTGTCCCCGCAGCACCGCCGGAGGGAGGGGGGGAGAGCACTGAGTGCCGTGTGCCCGCAGCACCGCCGGAGGGAGGGGGGGGAGAGCACTGAGTGCCGTGTCCCTGCAGCTCTGCCAGAGGGGGGGGGGAGAGCACTGAGTGCCGTGTTTCCGCAGCTCTGCTGGAGGGAGGGGAGAGCACTGAGTGCCGTGGCCCTGCAGCTCTGCCAGAGGGGGGGGGAAGAGCACTGAGTGCCGTGTCCCTGCAGCACCGCCGGAAAGAGGAGAGGGAGAACGCTGTGTCCCCGCAGCACCGCCTAAGGGTGGGGGGGGTGGGCGCTGAGCGCGGTGTACTAGGAGATGGAGGGGGGGGGGAGATTCTGTACTATGAGAAAATACATGTAGCATTTTTTTATTTTTGAAAAGACTGACATTTTTAATGTATTATAAAGTACTGTAACAAGTGTTCCCCTATATTGAGTAGCACACATTGCATACTGTATTCACTACTGTTCAGAAAATTAAAATTGAAGAGGATGTTACTTTTGGAAGATCTTCCAGTCTCTTGAAAACTTACATTTAAGTGTAAGCTGTAATTTAAGTGTAACTTACATTTAAGTGTAAGCTCGGTAGCTTCAGTGGCTCAGAGCAATGTGTTCTGGGCCCCTTTGCCAGTGAAGGTTTTGCCTTCATTCTTTAGCTGTTTAAATGAAGAAAAAAAAATAGGATCTCTAGAAGGGGGGAGGTTCTTAGTGGAAATCCCTGACCCAACTGGAACAAAAAGCAGCTATACTGTACAAAATATTGCCTTATCAATGGTGGAGACTATGTGACAGACTTAAGGGTTCATTCATTAAGTGAACCAGTGAAAAAAAGTGTGTAATCGGGCACTCCTTAATTAGTTATACAAAGTGCTAGTGCATCAATCATGTGCATAAAATATAGTGTATAAATGAACTAACTATAAAAAGTGACCAATATTATATAAAGTGAACCAAGTGAACAATTAATAAATATAAAAATATAATTTCTACCACCAAATGTGAATAGTGTATTAATTGTAAAGCAGCTCAAACAAAACCCTTTTATAGACTGTTCTGGAGTCTATGTCTTGATTGTATTCTTCCACAGCAAGGGGAGCACAGGACGTTCCTAGCGTGGTCATGAAAGAATAAAAGAACATAACATAGTGTAACCTGTGTGTATATTGGGCTGTAAGATAGTAGCACTCACACTTTTTCCCCAGAAATCAAGCAGTACAGAGACTCTTTCTCTCTGAAACGAGCAACCTTCAATGGTGGTTTCCAACACGATACTGTGCCCATGGGGTAATCCCTCCTTTCGTGTCATGCAAAAAGAATGAAGACTATGTTCTTTTATTCTTTCATGACCACGCTGTGAACATCGTGTGCTCCCCTTGCTGTGGAAGAATTCATTCATTAAGTGCCAGTAGCCTTTAGTACCACTGAGTCACCCCCATTCTAAGCTCAATCATCCATTACTAGTACCAGAGTTTTGTCTGGCCACTCGTATGAGCAGAATTTGAAGACCTGTGTAAAATAGGCGCCCAATCCTCAGTCCATTTTATTTTTCAGAACTGAAAGCCGGTTTATACAGTATAATAAAAAAAATGAATTGCAACAATTTATATTGTCGTCATGACTGTTCAAATTTGAAATATGTGAATGATGTGTAAAACATGTTACACATCCCTTGTAGAACTATTTGCCAGTGTGACAACGGCATTTTATTGTTACTGTTAGGTAGTAACAAAGGAGGGTGAGGGAGAAGGTGGTATGATACTGTAAGTAGTGGAATATTTTGTTGCAGTTAGACCAAAAGCATTCGCTTGTTACTGTACATTTACTTCTAAGATCACAAAGTCCCTTCTTTTGACATTTGATGAAGGGTATTTTGCTTTCTTGAAAGCACTTTCAAAGCTTCTCATGTCAGCCGTAAAAGGTATCACAGATCTTTTAGAATGCATGGATCAAACACGAGAAACATTTGTTGCTTTTAATATTTTTCCAATACTGCAAATAATTCATAGCTGTATAAATGTTGTCTGTTTTCAGGGTATTCTTGGCTGAACAGTTTGAATTTATCCAGACACATCTTGATTCTGTGATGCCGGCAGCTAAGAAACCTTTTCTCCAGCAGTTCTATTCCCAGGTTAGAGTCTTAAGTAGGAAGTTCATTCACTGTGCTGAAACGTTGTATTTCCTTTACTGTCATCTGTCACATGTACATTAGCCAAAATGCATCAATAACAAAATCTACTGAAAGAAAAGCAAACTAGTACAGATGTGCATCAGTGAAACACCAATAAAGATAAATAATGCATATTACTGGTTTATTTTTGTTGTTATTATTATTATTATTATTATTACAAATAGTCTAGGTGGAATACCTGTGTGCTGGGGATGTTACAGAAGCATTATGATTGAATATGATTGAATAATCCACAAAGTTTAGATTACATTTCATTAAAATACACAAGTATTTTGTTATCTGACAAGAAAACGGCTATTTATCACTTTTGCATATACATTAATATCACTATTTGTAAAGATATGAATATTTTATACTACATAAATATTGTAATTTAGCATCTCATATAAGTACAAAACATTTAAAGCCAGTCGTTTTAAACACAATGTACCTCATCCACTGTTGGCAGAACATAGACTAGTTTAATCTCCAGAGCATTGCTGACCGTTCTAAAATTGGTGATGTTGATAGAAGTTAGTGAAGTAGAACTTAAATACAATGTACTATTAACGAAAGCTGCTAATTACATTTTCTGGTTTGTTCTTGGTATAGTCTCTGTTTATTTCACTGTTTCTTCACTGAATGTTCTGAATTTGTCATATTCATTTTATTTGCTTGAAAAGTTGTATAAACCTTCATTAAACCATTTGTACCATTTAAACGCAAGTTAAAAATGCAATCCAAGCGTCACTTTAAAAAAAAATATATATATATTTTGTTTTAATATATGTAGCCTTTGATTACCTTTTTTGAAAATTAATTACCTAAACTGCAGACCGATTCATTCTCCTGTAATCAATCAGCAAAGATCCTGCTTTCCAGGGTTCACTAAATTGTCTGCCTTTCAGTTTCAATCAATCCTTCAGTCAGTGTAACTCAGCAGCTACAATCTATTCTTAAATTACTAAGGTAACATTATCTATTGTTACAGTTTGCAGCTCAAACTGCTGGGAACATTGGCAACAAATGATCACAAACAGGAAAGTGTTACAAACATCTTGCACTGCTCAAGTGTATTAAGTGTGTTAAAACCTGCTATAGAAATCAAAGAATGCTCATTATATTAAAACTCATTACAAATGGCATTGAGTTTAATTTAAAAAATAAAAAAAAATGTAGTAAGTATTACAGAGCTGATTTATTTAAAAAAAAACACATGTAGGATTTTGAATGGATTTCTCCTTTAAAACCAACTATTGACTAGTACTGTTAATGCAAATATGCTATGATATTATTTTTCATAGTGTAACATCATCATTTGTATTTGTTTCTTCATTTCTACTAGTTTGTGTTGTACTAATTCTATTTTTTATTTCAGACTGTGTCGACCGCTAGTGAGCTCCGCAAACCAATTTACTGGATTGTAGCTGCAAAAGCTATTGATTATGAACAATTGTTGCTTCTTATGGCCAATGTGAAATGGGATGTAAAAGAAATCATGTCACAACACAGTTTATATGTTGATGCACTTTTAAAGGTATTGTTTTTTTTTTTTTTTCATTTTTGTAGGAGTCCCACGTAACTCACAAAATATGTAAACAATTAAATGTAAGGCCGCGACTATAGTTGCATTGGCTGAACCGCGCATGTGACCCAGCCGCCGCGCGGCAAAGAACAATTTTTGTCTTGTCGACAATCGCGCATGCGTTGCGCTTCAGCAGTCGCGCACTCTATGGGCGGCCTCATAGAGAAGAGGTTTGTTGTTCACGCGTGCCGTTGCTGCCACTATAATCGTGGCCTAATTTGTTTCTTTAATCAAATAATCCATGGCTCATTCAGTGCTGATATGGTTAAAGTGTCTTGTATGTTGCAGCATCTTTTTCAAAAGATTCCTCTGCTGATATCCCTATAATTGTGGTATTATATTCTAATAGGAGTTTGAACAGTTTAACAAGAAGCTAACTGAGCTTTCCAAGCATGTACGGATTCCTTTGCCAGTTTCAAATATTCTTTGGGAACATTGCATCCGACTAACCAACAGAACACTTGTTGAAGGGTAAGTACTGTAATGTGCTTTTACTTGATCCGTCCATTTTCAGTATTTCTAACATTTTAATGTTTTGCAGTCACTTAAATGCATTGTTGCCATTTAATCAATATCATTTATGTGACTACTTGTAAGTTGTAGGATACCAGGGGTTATTAATTAAACTGCAGTTGTGCCAATCGAAAACTCCCATTGAAGTCAAACGTTCTTGAGAAATACTTTACGCCGGTAAGAAAAACAAGAAGCTCCCACTCCCCCCTCCCTATATAAACTGATAGAAAGCCATGAAGTCGTGTGCCAGTGACGATTCTGTTTTGTAGAGTGAGGACTCATATTGTTTCTCTGAGATAAAGGCCCCATGACCGTCATAGACTTTCTGCTAATTTTCTTCGAGCGATCATGTTCTGAGCTCCAAATCAGCAGAGGAACGGAATCATCTATGATAGCTGCAGCCCCTCTGGCACTCAAAGGGTTAAACACTGGGAGATAATACTGTCAGTATGTCTGGATCCGGGAGGACTGAAGCTCAAAATATTGTGTCTTTGTTCTGTGAAGCCCCCTGGTTTAGATTAAGTGTAAAAAATAGGTAAAAACATGTTGACCAGCATTTTTTTTTACTGCTGTACTGTAACCGGGTGGTTTTAAATTGGTAATCCTGGTCATTGATAATAATTCAATTACTTGTATCTTCAACCCTAATTCAATAGGCAATTGGTGTCAGGTTTAAACATTTTTCCTTATGCTATACCCTGTATTTGCTAATGTCGCACATATACATCCATGGTCTGAACCAGCACTTATCAGATCCGGTGACATGCTCTTGTTTTGTAAAGTGAATAAATGGGATTCGGGGATTAGGTCTGAAAACTATGCACTAACATCTAAACAAAAACATCAGACTTTTAAGAGTTAAAGTGCACTGAAATCTCATAATGATGGGTGGGGCCCTCATCAAATGAGTGAGTCTTGGCAACTCGGGTTGTCAGAAAAAGTTTAAAGACTGTTTTTATTTAATATAGTTAATATTGTAAAATATAAATTCAGATCCATGAGTGGCTTTTAAAATACCTAAATCATATTAAAGAAATGAAATGCAACACACCCAAGAAAGTTTGTTGAACCTATCAGTGCCTTCTACTGGAAGAACATTAAAGCCAACTAGAAATTGTAAATATGTTAGATGTGCTCACTTAATGTTTATAGTTTCGTAGGTCTTTTAAGTCAAAAGATTAAGATCACCATACATGTTGTAATGTTCACAATTCATTCTATAATCAATGTACTGTATTCCTCTCCTTTCATTCATTTTTATCCTTTGTCCTTAGTTATGCAAATGTCAAGAAGTGCAGCAATGAGGGGCGGGCTCTAATGCAACTGGATTTCCAGCAGTTCCTAATGAAGCTAGAGAAGCTCACAGACATCAGGCCAATTCCTGATAAAGAGTTTGTGGAGACTTACATTAAGGTCTATTACTTGACTGAAAATGACATGGAACGTTGGATCAAAGAGCACAGGGTAAGGCTTTTTATTCACAAAATATACAGCTACAAAACATGGAGATTCTGTTTTGAAAAATAATTGTCACTTTTTCCCTTGTTACACCAGTGTCAGTCAGTGTTAAAGTTAGTGCTTCCTTTTTCTGGTCTACTATTGTCAGTTGCTCCTCTTTGGTATTGTATACAGGCATACCCCGGCTTAAGGACACTCACTTTAAGTACACTCGCGAGTAAGGACATATCGCCCAATAGGCAAGCGGCAGCTCACGCATGCGCCTGCTAGCACGTCCTGAACAGCAATACCGGCTTCCTACCTGTACCGAAGCTGTGCGTAAGCGGGGAGACTATAGAGCCTGTTACACATGCGTTATTTACATCAGTTATGCACGTATATGACGATTGCAGTACAGTACATGCATCAATAAGTGGAAAAAAAGGTAGTGCTTCACTTTAAGTACTTTTTCGCTTTACATACATGCTCCGGTCCCATTGCGTACAATAATGCGGGGTATGCCTGTATAGTGATGCAAGTCATTTGTAATTAATATCTCTGCTTCCTCCTTATCTATCCATTTCACCATGAGAGGGACCAACAGTAAAAAAAACAAACATTATAATAATCCTTATCCTTGTGCTATTAATATATTTCAAGCGCTTGTCTTTGCTATTTTGAGTGCCCCTCTGCAGCCTTTGTTACATTCCTACGTCTCTTTAGAATTCAGTAATTGGAATGCCTTTTTCGTCCTTTCAGTGCGTGTGTGTGTGTGTGTGTGTGTGTGTGTGTGTGTGTGTGTGTGTGTGTGTGTGTGTATATATATATATATATATATTTCAAGTGCTTCATGCTTTGATGGTATAGATCAGGGGAGCACAAACTCTTTCAACTGCGCCCCCGTGCCTGTTCCCCCTCGCTTCCGCGCCCCTCTCACCTCGCTTGGCGGCGTCAAATGACGCTGTAGGGTCACGCGACCCTGTTACCATGGTGACGCCGTGGGGCATGACACCGTGGCGTCATTTGATGCCGCTTTGCCATGGCGACGCATCACACCAGTGCGACTTAACACCGGTAAGTTTGTTGCAGAGGCCTCACGCGATCCCCTGGCATTTAATTTTAATGCCTCGGGGAAGAGCGCGGGACCTCTGCAAGCGCCCGCGCCCACCCCACTTTGCGCACCGCTGTTATAGATCATTGGATATTTCTATTGCTTCCGGGATTTTAATCAGGACGTTGCATTTACCAACACTTTCTACAGTTAAGTCCCTCCCTAACAAGGATTACCTATTGTAAAAAATTTCTATCTTGCGCCAAATCTTATATTTGCCATATATACATACACATCAGAAATATGTAACAGCACATTAAATAATGTCTATATATAATGACTTACATTAGTACATCCATTGTCATTAAAATATAAAGAGAAATGGCTATTCTGCAAAAATGCACTATTTTGCTTATTAGCTAATTCTGAATTTTCTAAGAGTAAATGCAGTTGTTGCAAAGTGTCTTGGAATAAAATATGTCCATGTAAAGTGCTATGTTCATTTCATTTGTTCTATTGTTTTGTTTGTATTTATTTTATACAGGAGTACTCAACCAAGCAGCTGACAAATTTGGTGAATGTTTGCCTGGGGTCCCACATCAATAAAAAGGCAAGGCAGAAGCTTCTGTCGGCTATTGACGACCTCGACAGGCCAAAAAGATAATCACCCATGAGACCCTTTTCAGTCTGCACGGCTTGGCACAGCATGATAAGAGCTGTCATGGGATATTGACACATGCCTTGACTAAAAAGAAATATTAAAATACTGTATATGCATGTTCTTTCTTATCTGGAAAAGTAACATGAGTTCATTTTATTTTAATACTTTTTCTTGTAATATAGAATTGTTATATATATATACAACTTTCTTTTATTTCCTAGAATTTCCAATTGGTCATCATGAGATCTGGAGATGGTTCCCTTTTTATAACCAATTAAACATTATTAAATGTGTGCAGTCTTTCTACTATTGGCGGAAAAACTTGCAAGTCTCTTCTTTGTATTTAAAGAAATACCTTTCTCAAACAGAAAGAGACTGGCGCAGCATCCAATGCAAACAAGTGAAAGGGTTGAAGATCTGTAAACCCCCAGAAAAAGTTACGGGTTATACTGAACTTCTAAAGCTTATTTATTGAGTATGTGAAAACATGATATAGGTTAAGGACCATAATTACTAAGTAGTGCTATTCTACGAGACACCTTCCAGTGATGCATACACCTTGTAACCCTTTCAAGTGACGGGGCTGCAAAGTTTTTTTGCCGGATCAGAAGAGGCGTTTTGAAATAGCACAGCTTTCTAATATTTAATAAATGAATTAGGTAGATGATTGTGATCTACAGTAGCAGGTAAAAAGAAGATAATTTGACGTTTTTAAAGATATTGTATAAAAATATAATTATCGGCTTCAACAGTCTCCATCCAATTAAATCGATTTGCACTAACTTTGAAGATTTAACCTAGGTATTGTATACAGTATAGGTCCACGTATTGCAGGAACTATTGCACTCACCAGATCAATCTCCTGGTCCTTTCACCGGAAATATCTTCAATGGTGCTGGTAATGAGGCTGAAACGTGCTGCCCTAAATCACATAAATAAATCCACGGCCCTCCTCCGCATACAGTACAAACTCATATCCAACACAAGTAATGCATGTAGTAATTGCTTTTAGTTGCAGAGATGTATGAAGATCACGCAGTGTTTCGGGGGTAACCCCATCGTCTGGTGCAGACCTAACAAAGGAGTTACCCCTAAAACGTGTGATCTTTATACATCTCTCCAATTAAAAGCAACTACTACTTGCATTACTTGTGTTGGATACAAATTTGTACTTCATGCGAAGGACGGTTGTGGATTTATTTATTCTATACAGTATGTAAGAGCAGCTCCACCCAAGTGGGCTTAGTAACATTGAAGATTATTTGTGTTTCTCATGCTTGGATCTTTATAGAACTATAATTTAGCTGCATTCCTCCGAATAAGGCCCTCTGTAGGGTAACTGTGTGCCAGAACTATATTTATTTCCATGAAGTAGTTTGCAGAATTTTTCACTTGCATATTTTATAAGGTATGTTCTAGCAAACAGAGTCATGCAATACGTATTTTTTGACCGCCAAAAAAACTCGTAGATACTGCTGGTTAACGAAGATTAAAATTAAACAAGTGCTCATTTAAATGTAACCATGCTTAAATTTGGGATTTGCATTTCAGTCTTTAAAAGATCTGTTTTCATTCTGGGATCAATACCAGTGTCTGAGTGCTCTTTAGAAAGGTACTAGAAAGCAAGGACTGCACCTTTTATTGCTGCAATACTGTAGCTGTGTTATCAAGACTTGTTTATACTGCTGTCAAATTAATATTGCTTTACGTATTACTGCAATATAAAACATATGTATATTGTGAACAAGAGCATTCGGTGGGTTATTTAATCGAAAAGCTTCTACATAAAATAATTGTTTTTATAGTTTTGTGTATTTGACATAATTATGGAAGTGTGTGGGGGGAGGGGTGGGGGGTGTTCTTTAGGAGTAACGTGATATGTCTGTCAAATGTTTTTTTTTTTCTTAATCTCCTTAAACTCATCTGCTCACATGTAACGTTGATAAGATTTGCATTGCAGCGCTTTCAAACTATGTTGAACTGTCACAACTAAATTAGAATGTTAATTTAAAAAAAATCTCTGCCCGGTCGAGTAGGGCCCGAAAAACCGGGATATGTCTCACGAGCTGACATACGGTACTGTCTATAGCGGAGATTTACACTAAAAATGAATGTAATGTATACTGTATTCTGTATCACCTGTCTGGAAAAACTGCAATAAAATTTAAGTTACAAAAAAAAAAAAAAATTCTCTGAAAACAATGGTTATATAATAATAAAAACACTAATGATGAAACCATAAGAATGATTTCTTGTTTTAGTTTCCAGGAGCAATAGGTGTGAGTTGCAACGAAGGTCAGAAACACAGAGCTTTGTTAAATTAGGCCTTAAATCATAATTAAAAAGCTATTTATATTCAAAGACAAAGGGCGTTTGCCTCATTAGCACAGGCTTAATGTCATGTTGTTGTAGAGCAACGTTGCGTTGGCTTCGTATAATTAGGGTGACAGTATTTGTCCCGGAAAAAAACAGGACAAATGTCACACATGCGCGCAGAGCACTTGCCGACCGTGCGTGCGCGATCACCACTTGCTGACTGTGCGTTGCATGCGAAATTGGCACTTGCCAGTCGCTCATGCGCGATCGGAGCTTGCCGGTTGCGCATCTGCATGAGCAGTTGGCAAGTACCAATCGCGCATGCACAGCCGGCAAGTACCAATCGCGCATGCACGGCCGGCAAGTACTATTTGCGCATGTGCACGAGCAGTCAGAAAGTGCCGATCGCGCATACACTGTCTGCAAGCGCTCTTCGCGGGTGCGCATTTGGCGCTCGCCGGGGAATCCAAAGACCAGGACAGCACCAGAAAAAGTCTGGACAGAGCCCTAAAAACCGGGACTGTCTGGCTATACCGGGACATCTTGTCACCCCACCTATAACACCATAATACCGCTATATAAGTTAATTCATAGCTAACTATGGTGATACACCCATCCAGACTCTGTAAAACCCATATTTCAGAGTCGGAATGTGAGTAACGTGAAGTTTAAGTATGATCTAACTCAGCGGTGTGCAGACGGGCTGGGGGGCGTGGTGGTTGCAGAGGCCCCAAACTCTTCCCCACAGCATTTAAATGAAATGCCTGGGATCGTGTGAGGCCTCTGCAACCCATTACTTACCGAGATTCAGAAGGCTGCTGACTCATCGCCATGGCAACGCGGGGTCATGTGGCATGACGTCACATGACCCCGTGGCATTCAGTTTGAATGGGACTGCCAGGGACCCCCGCTGTTAATCTGATGGGCCATTAATCAATGCAGAAATGCTGGGGCTAGTTTAAGGCATGTATCCAGAATGTACCTGGGTCTTTTTGGCGATTGCCACTGGTTTGTGTTAGAATAGTCACAGTCTCTGCTGTACAATGAAAGAACTACCAGAAGGGGAAGCCTTCCTTTGCAAACTGGGTCTGAATCCTGAATCTACTCACCAGCCAACAAGGGAGGAGACAGCACTCGATCCGTCCTGGGAGGAGAAGAGAAGATCTCCACATGGCCAGAATGAAATGGATGCTGTACAACGGCAGTGAAGATTTAAAGAGAAAGTGTCCAAGTTGCAACTAACAGGATTTAAAGAGTCTGAAATGAACTGATGTTTCTAAAATGCTTAAAAGATGTTATGTTATATATTAGAATTTTCAAAACTTAAAGTTCTGTTTTAAGTGAAGTTGGATACAAACCGAAATTAGGTTATTGGATGCATAGTAGCCACTGGATTGAAAGACAACCTAAAAAGACATATTCCATCAAGAAGTTTAATTTTTAGAAGTAGAAAAGTTAGATTGCTAAGGGTCTCAGATTGTTTACAATTAGTATTTCCTTTTTTGCCAAGTTTTAAAGTGGCCATGTTTATCCTACAATTTACAAAAGTTTAAATCATACACAGATTGAAATAAGGTAATAAGAAGCATAGTGGCTACTAATTTGGAATGCATCCCAGAAAAACCCACTATAAAAAAGGGAGATAATTCTGTAATAGTAGAAAAAGTTAGATTGTTCAAGGTCTATACACTGTTTTCTATTATAATCTCCATATATATTTCTCTCAATGTATGGAATTTCGCTGAGCATACCGGGGAGGAGGGCCTGTTGATGAGTAGATCTCCCCCCGCCGGTCGCATGTTAACTCACATAGGTAGTATTGAGCAGGCACATGCTACCTACAAAGTCCCCTGCGTCCTGAGGTAGCCACAATACCTTTTCCTCTGGCTTTTTGACACCAATACAGAGGAAATTTCCCAACCAAGGGCAGACTAGCTAAGGTTGATTTTACCTGCTTCGTTTTATTATTTTATTGTTATTAATCCATTTTTTCCCTACATTCACAAGTGTGTGTGTGTGTGTGTGTGTGTGTGTGTGTGTGTCCCCTTTCCTTGTAAGTATAAAGGAAAGAATCAGATGGTACCTACTGTACATTCAGGGTGGTCGACAGGTTCTCTTTGCAGTCCTGTGTCTTCAAAGGTTAAATTAAGCAACAGGTCTTCTATAGCCCAATGTCTAACAATGTTATCACATAATGTGAAAGGCTTTAACATCCCTTGTAAAAGAAGATTAGCTATGTCAGATTATAAGAGAAAAGGTGCAAATTTCCTATTACTACAAGAAACACATTTTAGCAGCGCTAATTCTCCCAAATATTTTGACAAATTATAGACAATATTTCCTATTGTCCGCCAAAGTTAAACAAAGAGGAGTAGCTATTCTAGTGCATACTCTAATTCCTTTCATAATAGAGCAAACCAAAAAAGACAAAGATGTTAGATTCTTAATTTTTTTTAGCTCACTGTATGGCCAACCTCTCACTATAGCAAATTTGTATGCTCCAAATGAATCCAACACACATTTATTTATTTACATCTTTCACATTTTAGGCAGTATAATGAAAGGATAGACGATTTTAGCAGGGGACTTTAGTACAGTGCTTAATCCCAATGTAGATAAATCTGTACAGTCAAAATGTCACAAAAAGGAGGAAACAATCACACTCCTTCAGGGCTTAAAGGACACACAATTAACAGATATTTGGAGAGAACTTCATCCATCTGAAAGAGAATATATGTTATTTTACCTTCCACACCAAAATTATAGCAGAATAGATTATTTCTTTATACTTTATCCAACAGATTGGTCCTGTAAATTTCCTCATCCAGCAGACATGATATTGTGGTCAGACCATGCACCAATATTTGCTCCCAAATAAATCTGAACAGACCAGGAGCACTTTGGAAACTAAATGAATCAATTATAAGACTCTCAGAAGTATATCAGAAAATTAGTTCAGAATTAGAACAATTCTTTAGAATAATTAAAGACAGTGTGACATCCCAAACAGTGTAATATATATCCCTCAGATTATTTCAAAATTAAGAGTGGTACACGACAAGGGTGCCCGCTCTCCCCATTATTGTTTACCCTGTGTATGTAAGTCTTGGCAGTCCAGATCAGGAAGAACCCCGACATATCTGGGATTCAAATAAACAAACAGTCACATAAAGTAGCTCTTTTTGTAGATGATGTAATTCTAACGGTATCCAAACCTCTTACTTCCCTGCCTATCCTATTTAGCCTTCTCGGAACATTCAATAAAATTTCAGATTTCAAGATAAATAATTCGAAATCAGAAGCACTGAACATAAATCTACCAAAAGAAGTTGAGAAATTACTGGCCATCAACTTCAAATGGCAACCAACTTCTGTTAAATACTTAGGAGTTTCACTTATAAACAACTAATAAATACAACAAATTTTCCCAAATTATTCCAAACATTCAGGATAGACATCAGAATTTGGTCCACATATAATATCTCATGGACAGGCAAGATACAGTGTATTAAAAATGAACTTGCTCCCTCACATTTTATATATTTTTCAGACCTTTCCCACTGCCAGTTGTACTAAAGGATATTTTTTCCCTTCAATCCTTATTCGCCAAATTTATCTGGAACTATAAGAAACCAAGAATTAAGGGAAGTGTTCCCAAAAGACTGACACTGGCGGGAGGATTAGCAGTACCTTGCTTATCATATTATAGAGTGGCCCAACTTAGCCAAATTTCTCAATGGCATATTTATCCCAACTTGAAACGGTGGGTAGCATTAGAAAAAGAAGTTATCTACCCCCTGGATTTGAATAAAATAATTTGGACCCCAAGATCGGTAATAAATTCTATCAGACCCGCTTTCCTCAATAACCAACTCATTGAAAATATGGGATGCCAGCAAATTCAAATTGACTACTAAAAGATTGTTAATGACCCCCCTTCTAGATCACCCAGATTTTGCTCCTGGTCTGGACAGTAAAGATTTTGCAATTTGGCAACAACAACAGCTACATAGGCTCAAAGACATAGGGACTGATAAAAGTATTAAGATATTCGAACAGCTTAGGACAGAAAATAATCTACCCCATACTGAATGAATTCTTTAGGTATAGGTTTAGCTTGGAGCATTTCATGATACGCACCTACCCTTCCCTCAGCTTGCAAATTTTGAAACACTCTGTATACTTGAGACAGACACAAGCGGTCTTATCACAAATGTACAAAGAAGTAACATGTACAGGCACAGATTTTACACACAAAATGCACTATATGGCTGATTTAGAAGAAGTTTTAGATGAAGACTAGAATGAGATCTTTGTGTCGGCCGCTAAGAGCTCAATATGCACCACGTTAAAGGAGAATGCATATAAAGATTTAATGAGATGGTACCTTACCCCTGTAAAGCTTTACAAATTTATTCCAGGCTATTCTCCAATGTGCACAAAAAATTGTGGAGAACAAGCTGACTTGTTACACATGCTGTGGTCTTGCCCTCAGGTTGCATCCCTTTGGAGAAAAAAAAAATTGGCTACAGAGGATTTTAGGCCTCACCATCCCTATGGGTCCCTGGCTATTCATTCTAAACAGACCAACACAAAGTTTATCCAGAGCTGAAAGTAAACATATTGATCATTTTGCAACGAGATGTGAGATTGCAGCATTATGGAAACAAAAAGACACCCCATTAGTGTCTAAAATCCGAAAAAGAATTTGGTTTGTTTGCCAAATGGAGAAATTAACGAGCATGGTCAATGATACTGGACTAAATTCCAAAAAGTTTTGCAGCCCTGGATACCTCAATCAGATTTACCAGGGGCGAGTATGGTCACACTCCTGCTTTGGTAGTTGAAGGTGCATTCTCCTATGACAAGATATGGAAAGTAGCTATATGGTAGCTCTGGCCGACAATTTTATCGGGAAATGGTGGGACAGGACTGTGCAGAGGATGTGTAGGACTATGCGAATTTAGAAATGTAACTATGACCCCCACCCCCTCTTCCCTTGATGTGTTACCCCTGATATTATTTTTACCCCAGAATGTGATGTTTTGATAAGTATGTTAAATATATTGCTTTTCAATAAAATTTGAGTTACAAAATAAAGTTTAAGCGATAATAAATATTTTTTGGAGTTGTATTTTTAAATAATTCAAACGTATTTAATTGCATTGAACGATGTTTTAAATGTCATTGCTTTCATTTACAATGCCACAACATCTTGTAGAGAAATTGCAAGCAGTGATTTAGTGATGTCTCACATGTTGGCTCAGCGGCGAGATATGACAAGAATACGAATGGCTAAATTAAAACCATTTTACTAGCAATTGTTATAATAGTCAGTGTCGGCTTTCACTCCTTTTTAAATCATGGATGTGCAGTATATCTCAGTAAGAAACCGTTCTGACTCAATGCTGGAGGTGTTAATGATATTTCTTCACCACTATTTTACTTATTGATGGATTTTTTAGCTTCCAACTACATTTCACACACTATTCTTTGTGTGCATTGTTTCCAGTTCTTGTGCACGTTTCCAAGGCATCGCCAAATAACTCTCTGCATACTTATATTACATAGGCTTCAAATTGATGACATGTTATTTCTGTTCCATCTCTCGCAAGCTATCTAATTAATATAGAATGTATTTTACATTACTCTTTTATAGACTGACCGCACAATGCGTAAAATCTTCCATTATCAAATATGTGTAATTAGGACGGAAGCTCCAAAAATATGGCAGTTCTTCAGCGGCAAGTACAACTATGCAGCTGGACAGTGAATAAAACAGTGTTTACTCATTCATTCACATTTTCCTAAAGGGAATTGTGTGTTTTTTCTGACATTTGAACTTCCAAAGAAGGTTGGAAAGAATATCTCCATGCATTAAAATGTTGTTTTGTTATAATATAAAAAATTGGAATTGCACAACTACATTTTAATTTGTGAAATCAGAAAGGTCAATGGGACACCTGGTATGGCACCAGTCAGCACAGTCACAGGCGGCTGAGCTCCAGTGCAGCCTCGCTCAGCAAAGCAAAATCGCGCTTGACAAAATCAATACAAAAGAAAAAAAAAACAGTGATCCACACGGCAGACCCTGGAGCACCATGGCCAGCTATCTGGGAAGCAACTCGCCTGGGACAGCTAAGCAGCAGAGGGCAGAAGAGTGAAGAAAAAAGATCCTCCTAAGGTGGCCCCTGAGAGAGTTACAAGGCAGGGAGCAAGAGAACAGAATGCAGCCCTTAAAGAAACAGGCTCTGAATATGCTTCTATGGCCAAAGTAGCAGATGAAAAAATGGAGCACTACCACTGGAATATTAAAAAAGGACTGAGCGTGCGTAAGCCATAAAAATGAATTATTTATTGGTCATGCAGACACACAAGGCAAAGGTGTCGCCTAACCCACCAAGGTACCTAGACTGGGTGGGTAAATGTATATATTCCCCAGCAGTAGGTGAAAAAGGAGGAGTTGCCATTTTTATAAACAAATCTTTACCATATGAAGTCATCTCCACTGGAGGGGAGGGTGGTCAGAATATATCATGAGGAATTAAAAATATAGAATGTCCAGGGCCCAAATGAATATGACCAAAATGTTGTCCAAACTCTGACTGATACTATACTCGCTGGAAAAGACAGTAGGGGGATGTTAATTGGGTAATGGATCCATTTATGGATAAATCACTCCAGATTCAAGAGAAATCAAGGTTAAAACTGGTGCAAAAATGCACAGAGGGGTTTAAGGATATTTTCGGACTGGAAGACTGCTGGCGAATGTTTCACCCTTTGGAAAGAGAATACACTTTTTTTCTCACACCCATATAATTCATTATCCAGAATAGATTATATTTTTGCCAATAGTCAGGTAGTGGGGAAG
The DNA here is from genome assembly GCF_040206685.1 of Ascaphus truei. Classification (NCBI taxonomy): domain Eukaryota; kingdom Metazoa; phylum Chordata; class Amphibia; order Anura; family Ascaphidae; genus Ascaphus; species Ascaphus truei. The sequence continues at coordinate 402,558,475 of NC_134484.1, read as the reverse complement.
GTCACAGATACTAAAATAGAAGATATAATCATCTCGGATCATGCCCCAGTATGGGTGGAGGTTAATATGGGACAAAGTGCATGGACATAGAATATGGAGATTTCCTTCTTACTTGTACAATAACGAAGAATTTAAAGAATTTCTTCTAAACAATTGGCTTTATTTTAAGGAAACTAATGCGGCTCATTACAATGAGGGAAGCTTATTCTGGGAGCCTGGGAAGGCCGTTTTAAGAAGGAAAATAATTGCATATGTAAATCAGAGAAGGAAGGAGATTGATTTGGAGTTCTCTAAGGCGAGCAAAAGAGTTAAATAATAGATTCTGTGCTTTTAAACTAAATACCACCACAGATAGCAGAGAAATTTATATGGCAGCTAAGGATATATGTGAGGTTTGGCTTCATAGGAACAAAACCAAGGAAAATGCAGTTGAGAGATCTAAACTTTTAAAAGTTTGGAAATAAAGCAGGGAAACTGTTGGCAATATGACTACAAAACCTATGAAGTCAAACCATTTTCTAAGAACAACGGAAAAATTACTTCTAATCCTAGAGAGATTAATAAGGTTTTTCAAACTTTCTACCCAAATGTATATAGTAAAAGAAATATAGACGAAGAAGCGCAGTGTGTTTTTTTGGGGGGGTGGGCGGGGCGAATGAAACGCCCTAAGTTAGACAGAGTTTATCTTAAATGCTTCTATAACGATTGAAGAGAGAGAAAATTCTATTAAAAATCTTAGAAATGGGAAAGCGTCAGGCCCAGACAGATTAACAGGTTTTTTTTTTTTTTTATAAAATGCTCATTGATGAAATTGGAGCCCCCCTTATAGAAGTGTTTGAAGAAATTCTAGATAAAGAAGAATATATGGAGACGGGTAAAACTGCCTTTGTAAGAATAATTCATAAAGAAGGGAGAGACCCCTTGAACCCAAAATCCTATAGACCAATCTCTCTTTTGAACCACGACGCAAAGATACTGTCAAAAATATTGGCCAATAGACTTGCTGCAGTCCTACCTAAATTAATGCATGCAGATCAGACGGGCTTTGTAAAGGGTAGAGCCTCTGTTAAAAATATCAGAAAGGTTATAACAGATATACACTGAACAAAAACTAATACACAAAGCAATAAAGATAATATAATAATATCAGTGAATGCCGAAAAAGCTTTTGATAACGTTGGGTGAGGAATACCTGATGAATGTTCTGAGAAAAATGGGTATTACACTAACCTTTCTTGGTGCACTCAGAGCAATGTATAAAGACCCCAAAGCAAACATAATGGCAGCAGGTTTACTATCACTGGAGATGGGGCTTTTCAGAGGAACAAGGCAGGGCTGCCCTTTAACCTCCTGCTATTTAATATTGTGATTGAACCGCTTGCTGAATATTTTAGAAATATGACAGAGTTGAAAGGGATCAAGATAGGAGATAAGGAAACTAAGAGCCTTATTTGCAGAGGATTTATTGTTGCTTGTATAAAATCCAGAAGAGGCTATAGAAAGAATACACCAGGTATTCGAAGAGTTGGGAAAATTTCGGGTTTTAAGGTGAACACAGCTAAAACAACATGAAATGGGAGGGGAAACGCCCATTTAAGGTAACTAGGAAAACAACGTAAATATTTAGTATTCTATATTGATCCAGAGGGTAAATAGCTTTCCAAACATAATTTCGGGGCAATCATCTCTAAAATAATCACATAATTAGAGGGGTGGCAAAATGTACCACTTAATCTGTCCGGCAGATGTCAGATGGTTAAAATGATCAGTTTTGCAAGTTTCACAGTTTCTACAGATTTTACCAATATTATTGAAACAACAAAAGACAGAAAAGCCCAATACTACATCCAATGTGACATAAAAAAAACATAGTAAATAGTATATAGTTAAATATTTAAATAATATTCTCATGAGTAAGGGTAAGTTAGTTAAAACTTTTGGCAAAAGTGTTATACGCGTACAAGCCACGTCAAAGCATTACCACATTTGCAGGTCCTAGCACTAAACTGTGAAACTTCTCTTTTACCTCTGTTGGAGGAAAAATGACCGCAGTGGGTCAGTCCATACAGTAAAATAAAAAAACCTACTACTTTCAAAAGTGGGGAGGGTTAAGCTTAAACCCTGGGAGGAGGGGCCACTAACCTCCAAATAACTGATGCCAGTTGAAATTGAAATGAACAAACAGATAATCCTAGCAAGCTCAGAACGCCAAAACCCACCACATCATATACATATATATTTATGTCAATATGAGTGCTATTGAGCCTGGCCAAATGTATACAGCAAAAGACAGAAAAGCCCAATGCTACATCCAATGTGACAAAATATATAGTAAATAGTATAGTTAAATACTTTAATAATAATATTCTCATGAGTAAGGGTAATTTTGTTAAACCCTTTGGCCAAAGCATTATAAGCCTGCAAGCCACGTCACGGCATAACCAAATTTGCAGGTCCTAACACTAAACTGTGAAACTTCTCTTTACCTATGTTGGACGGAGAATGACTGCAGTGGGTCTGTCCACACAGCAAAATGAAAAAACATACTTCTTTAAAAAAAAAATGTTCCTTGACGTGGCTTGCAGGCTTATAACGCTTGGCCAAAGAGTTTAACTAAATTACCCTTACTCAAGAGAATATTATTATTGATGTATTTAACTATATACTATTTACTGTGTATTTTGTCACATTGGATGTAGCATTGAGATTTTCTGTCTTTTGTTGTATACTGTACATTTGGCCACGCTCAATAGCACTCCTTTTGACAAATGTATATGTTTTGGTGGGTTATGAGCTTGCTGGGATTGTGTGTTTGTCAATATTATTGAAACACTCCAATGTTAAACTTCTAAATAAAGCAATTTCTTGGTTTATCTGGAGAAAAGGAAGAAATAGAATAGCTATTAATAAATTATGTTTGAAGAAAGAGTGTGCTCGGGGTTGGGGGGGCTTAATTTGCCTAATATTAGAAAATATAATCTGGCCTGTGTAGCAAGACATGTAGGGGATTGGATAACAGGAAAGAGCTATTGTTCATGGCTAGAATTAGAGGAGCAGTTGGTATTCCCAGAGAGTCTCCCGAGGATTTTACATGTAAAGTGGGGAGAAATACAAATGGAAGCCAAAGGAAACCTGCTAATTAAAGCTACATGGGCTACTTGGAGTATATTGAGAAAAAATTTGGGCTGTCATATACTTACTCAATTTCTAACTAAACAAGGGAATTTAAGATTTCCACCAGGAAAGATGCAGGTTTCTTTTCAGGTATGGAGAGACAAGGGGATTAGAACTCTGGGCCAGTTGGTAGATGTGAATAATGGTAGTGTAACACTCGCGCTGCCCACAAATAAGACAAGACCCCGGCACTGAGGTGGGAAGGTAAACACTACAAACCCGCAGCAGTGGAGTCGCGCCTGGAAGGTGGATAGTTTAGCTGGGTTGGAAAGTGTAAGAGATGCGGTATACTTGTTGAGTTCTTGGATTGAAGAAGACAGGATAGTAGGGGTCCGTAAACCGTGGTCTGGGATTGTAGAGAGCAGCGTAGTCCGAGTCTGTATGCCATGTTCAAGGGTAGGAGAGGTCGCCGTATTGAAGGGTATGCCAAAGTCCAAAATCCAGAAGGGTCCACAAACAAGTCAAGTCGGTACACAAGAGGTTAACTGCAAACGAGACTTAGAGCACTGCAAAACAGAAATGAGCTACATGAGACTACATAGGGTTATGCTGAGCAAAGCATGGGAGGAAGCATTTACAGACAGGGCAGACCAATGGGGACAGGGGGCGGAGCGAAGGGGCGGCCCCAGCGGAGCTGGGATAGGCTGCAGGCACAAGGCAGGGAGGAGAGACTTGGCATGCAGCTGGGGATTGTCGCACGTCATTGTGTGTGTGTGCCACGCGGGAGAGATGTGCGACGCGTGCGAGAGACGGGATTAGGATCCGTGCGCCAGCTAGAAAAGCTACCGGTGCGCGCGCACGCTCTGTAATGAGAGCGGGGGAGCGTGCATGGGCAAGAACAGTGGCCGCGGCGGGCGCAGCAGCAGGTAAGGTGGGAACATGCCGCAAAGGACGTGTTCCCGGATTCCTTACTAGTAGGTTCTTGACTGCAGCTGATTCCATGGGGGAAGGTCCTATATAACCAGGGAATGTCTATCTTGATAAACTACTCTTTGATAAAGCGCCCTGTGTGTGAAACATGTCAGAGTGTTATTAGGATGTCTGTCCTTATGCTCTGTTAGTCAATAAATCATTGAAAGAAGCTTTTGTGTCCTATATTACACTGGTGTGGCTGTGCTCCGGTTCCTGCTTGGACAAAGATATAACTGTACAAGGGAATTTAAGATTTCCACCAGGAAAGATGCAGGTTTCTTTAATCAAAGGGATTAGAACTCTGGGCCAGTTGGTAGATTTGAATAATGGTAGTGTAACACTTGCGCTGCCCACAAATAAGACAAGACCCTGGCACTGAGGTGGGAAGGTATAACACCACACACCTGCTGCAGCTGAGGCGTGCCTGGAAGGCGGATAGTTTAGCGTAGCCAGGTCTGGGTTGGATAGTGTAGGAGATGCAGTATACTTGCCGAGTTCTTGGATTGGAGAAGACAGGATAGTAGGGGTCCGTAAGCCGTGGTCTGGGATTGTAGAGCGCAGCATAGTCCGAGTCTGTATGCCGTGTTCAAGGGTAGGAGAGGTCGCCGTAGTCGAGGGTATGCCAAAGTCCAAAATCCAGAAGGGTCCACAAACAAGCCGAGTCGGTACACAAGAGGTTAACTGCAAATGAGACTTAGAGCACTGAAAACAGAAGTGAGCTACATGAGGCTACATAGGGTTATACTGAGCAAAGCATGGGAGGAAGCAGGAAGTATTTACAGACAGGGCAGACCAATGGGGACAGGGGGCGGAGTGGAGCTGCGATAGGCTGCAGGCAATAAGGCAGGGAGGAGAAACTAGCCACGCAGCTGGGGATCGTCACACGTCATCGCGTGTGTGCGCCGCGCGGGAGAGCTGCGCGACGCGTGCGTGAGGCGGGACCAGGATCCGTGCGGCAGCTAGAAGAGCTGCGCGTGCGTACTATAATGAGAGAGGGGGAGCGTGCATGGGCAGGAACAGTGGCCGCGGCGGCAGCAGCAGGTAAGGAGGGAACACGCCGCAAAGGACGTGTTCCCAGATTCCTTACAGGTAGGTTCTTGACGTTCCAGGAACTGAAAGAACAATTGTGATGCCTCAAACACATCACTTCCCTTATATACAAGTAATGCATTATTGCAAAAGTATAGAAAGTTATAAATCAGATCTATTGGGAAATATGTTTTTGATGTCTTTTTTGAGGATGCAAATAGTACCAAATATTCTCTTTCAGATTTATATGATTGGATTGGGGACAAGGACTATGGGAGGGATCGAAGAAAAATGTTCAGTAGATGGGAAAATGATTTCCCAGGACTTTAAGGACTTGACCTGTTACTTGAAGGGTTAACTCATGTTAGAAAAAGTATCATTTCTTAGGAGTGGAGAGAGATGCAATATAAGATACTGCATAGGGCCTATTATGCTTTTTTTTTTATAAGGGATAGAGAAATCTAAAAATAAGTGCCCCAAGTGTTTCCAGGAAAGAAGATTTAAAACACTGTTTGTGGGATTGTCTGGTTATTTCTGATTTTTGAGATAAGGTTTTGCAGTATATACAAGAAGTTATTGGGGTAACTATAATAAAAGAGCCCTTAGCTTTGCTATTTGGAAATATGGAAGTTGGACAGAGGTCAATGTAAGGAACAATGTCCCAAGGCTAGCAGAGATTGACTTGCTTGCAGCAAGGAAAACCGTGATGGTGAAATGGATAAAGCCTAACCTCCCCACTTTAGATATTTTTAAATGATTTATCTGAATAAGATGATGAAGATGATGATGATGATGATGATGATGATGATGATGATGATGATGATGATGATGATGATGATGATGATGATGATGATGATGATGATGATGATGATGATGATAATGAACAAATTAGAAGCTGAGACTAATAAAGAATTAAGGACCAAGAATTGTTTTTAAAAATGGGAAAGGTTTATTGATACTACATTATGTCACAACAAGATAGTGATTTAATCATACAGACATTTGAACATACCTCTTGGGGTATCAGACTGATTGCGATGGGTTACAGATAATTTTGCCCTTGGAAATATGATCGTACAGGGCCTATGGGGAGAGAGTAAATGGGGAATGTTTATGCCAGATTTTGTTAGAAGGCTGAGAGGGGATAGCTTTGATCTTAATCTTTGAAAATGCTAGTATCGTTTTTTTTTTAAATTATTATTTGTGTTAATGTGTTGAATTTTTAAATTATACGTTTGATGAGCAATACTAAAAATAATTTTGTGCAAAAGTATGTTTTTTCTGTGTACAGTATCTTATTGTTTTTTCCTGTATTGTAATGGTGTAATGTTGGGAAACGCAATAAAACAAAAAGGTCAATGGAATAACCTCACAATCACCTTTAAACAGATGCTACTCTCAATACATGTTTGTTCTTGTAAGACCCAAAATTATCCATGCCCTCATTCTCTCCCAGCTTGACTACTACGATTTTCTGCTATCTGGATTTCCGGTCTCAAAGCTCGCATACTTAAATTCTATAAAAACTGGGTGACTAGAAGGATCACACTGAGATCTGCCACTCTCCCCATACTCCTTTGGCTGGCTTTCCACCGAACCAATGACTCCTGAAACATAATTTTTCACTCAGTGAAGCCGCAGTCTGCAATGATAGCCCTTTTCAGCATTTAATTTTTTTACTGAAGAGATTTCTTCTTGCCTTATCCAACTCTTACTTTTTTTTTTTTTAATCTAATGCTCTTCTTCTCAGGTGATATAAACGTTTGAATTATTCAGTGTCCAGGAGGATAAAATGGAGTCTTCCTAGCGCTGTGTGCAATCTAAAGGTAATCATGGTAACCATAAAAGTTAGAGATTAAGAAATCATGATTTTTAACACACAATTTTTTTTAAAGCAGGACATGCTCAGGAGTTCACAAGTGAGTCACCAAGCATCATCAATTTATCAATTTCATGTATTGGGCTACAGTAATTTGTAAAGCTCTCATAAATCACTTAATGCTCTTGAAAAATTTCTCGAAGATTCACTTTAAACGTGAGACTTTAAATAGAGCATTATCATCGTGTTTTGCTCACTTGCAGTCAATATTTAGCACTTTGAGGCTTGGCAAAATGTTTCCCAAGGAATAAAACTGTTGGCACATCTCTATTGCTGCTTAAAGCTTCTTCCCTCCTATGCTCCCCCAACTTCCCTCCACGTATAAGCTTTCATCTCTCTGTAAGTCCCTCCATATATTTCTATCTAATCTTTTTCTGATACCGCTCTATTCCTTTTGAACACTCTTCCCTTTACTATTTGCTAAGCTCCCTCAACCCATCTTCAAGACATGCTTGAAGAGTCACCTTTGACTCTTTCTAGTGAAGCATTTCCATGTATTATTCTCCCTCTATTATGTCTGTATAATATTTCTGTAAAGCGTTTTGTACAGTACATGTTTGGTGATATTTGAATAAATACTATTAGCTAGGGAATAGGTAGAGAGAGAACAGGAATCCTTTTTATTGGTGCACATTTCCTTACTTTTTAGAGTGTGCACCAACAACAAGGATTCCTGTTCTCTCTCTACCTATTCCCTAGCTAATTGCATTTTGATCCTTAGGTGGCACCACTATTCAATCTTAGAATTTTTTTACACTACATTCATATTTAGAGCGAAGCATCCCTCCACTCCATTCCATGTTCAGCTACCAGTTGAATAAATACTATACAATTTGTGATATTTATTTTTCTTTTTATTTTGTAGGAATCAAGATAGTTTCTATCTATCCAACCTTTTATTTTCTCCTTCAGTTTGTTTTAATGTTAGGAACAAATATGGCATTTTGAAGTGATATAACTGGATAAACCTTTGTATTTATGACTTTGAGGTATTTAATTTTTAGGATTTATCAATTGTAGACTTGTGACTCACTGACTTTGTATCGAATTTTTCTTTTACATGCGTGCTAAACTCTCTCTATGCATTGATCTCATATGACCCCTTGTAATGCCAAAAGTGGATGAACTAAGGGCATGTTGCCTTTTGAGAAAGCTTAAAGACATACTTCTTGCTCAAACATGGCTAAAGCACTTGGTGCATCTATCTCCGTTCAGGGATACTCCATTTTTAGGAAAGACAGGCCAAAGAGAGGAGGATGGGTGTTATTTTATATTGAAGAATCCTTACAATTTACGCTGCTAAAGGATCGATTCGAAAGGAGGAGGGTGGCAGCAAGTAGGCAGCTGCCACAGCTAAATGTCTTCCCATTAGCCCCGATTGACCCAAGAGCACGTCAAATGTATATGGGGGCAGACATTTTTGCTGCAACCAAAATTTGCTACCCTTGACCTGGGAGTAATGGGAAATCCGCCACTTATAATGCATATATACAAGTAAACCAAAATGTTGATTTAAAAACACAATTTAAAGTGTCTGGAAATATTGTTTTAGCACACACAAGTAAATACATTTTTTAAAAGAGCTTATGCTGCTTTCCATGGATGTAATGCTGTAAGAAATACAGTACAGTAGGGGTGGGGGAGAGGGGAAGGGTACAAAAAAGATTCTGACATTATACACATGTTCTGTTTATTATACAGTACATTATTTTTCTCTTTACACCTTTTCTACAAACAAAAAATGGATTTTTGTTAAGGAAGATATACAGTATAAACATTATTATAAGTGATTGCCTTTCAAAAAACTGTTAGAGTGATCAGTGATGTTGGGATGGAGAAACACAGTCTGTATTAATTGTGAAAAACTGTTGTCAGGTCTCTTTCATGCTTATTATTGCATGATTTTACACATAACGTGAAGCTATCTGAAGGGTTTGGATGTGAGTTTCAGAAAGTTTGTCTACAGTATCACTTAAAGCTGCAGTTCAGTCTTTTTTTTATTTATTTTTTTACATTTATTTTTTTACTTCAATAGTTTCATGTGTGCAATCTCTAATTACCTAAAGAACTGTATAGCTGCAGGTCAATTCGTTCTCCATGTATTGATAGGTCGAAATTTGGTGACATATTAAAAGCTGGGATTTGTTTATAATCTGCTTGTCTGTCAGTGGAAGCTCATGAATATTCATGAGCATTCCTGCACTGACAAGTGCTAGAGGGAGGGCAGGGCTGACAAAGGGGTTTGCCAGGGCTTGTGACAGGACATGAAGGGGCAGTGCCTTAGCAAATGGCTGTGAAAATAGAATACCAGAAAATTGTTCTTTCAAAGTTGTTTTTTTTAAAACAGAAAATGCTAAAAGTATTTTTTCTTACTACAGAACTGATTTATTAAAAAAAAACACACATGCAGGATATTGACTGAACTGCAGCTTTAAGTAACATTAAATCACTGCCATAACTATAACGGAGCTCTGAGCATACAGATATAGCCTGTCTGTATCTTCAGTTTTCCTTAACTAAAGTCCAGACATCAATCGTTTTGTTTTGGAGATGTAATCAATATACATCCCGTTTAGCTGTAGACAACTGTAGACAGCTTTTTGTGTTGCTATTCACACCTGAATTAAACAGGGATATGCTAGACAGATTTCAGATTTGTGTGTTTGTAATTCAGCACCTGTCCGCAAGATGGCAAAGTGAATGTGTTAAGTTACTGTAGTGACCACGGTTATTCTAACACAAACCAGTGGCAATCGCCAAAAAGAGCCAGGTACATGCTGGATACATGCCTTAAACTTGCCTTAAATTAGACCCAGCATTTCTGCATTGTTTAATCGCCCATCAGATTAACAGCGGGGTTCCGTGGCAGTCCCATTCAAACTGAATGGGACTGCCAGGGACCCCTGCTGTGTTAATCCTATGGGTCATTAGTCAATGCAGAAATGCCTTAAACTTGCCTTAAACAAGCCCAGCACATACTCGGAATGTAACCGGGCTAGTTTAAGGCAAGCTTTCTTGGTCTCGTCTGTAGTTTTTACCATCTGTATGCCATGTTGTCTATTTTTCATTAAATCGCTTTTAATATAAACTAACAAATCTACGTAAGTACCAGCACTCACTGTCTAATAGCTAAATGATGAAAACAGTTGTAATGCAGAATAAACATTTAATAAAAATGAACCAGAAATAAATCAAATGTGTTTGCAGAAACCAGTATCACAAATGGGCATGTCACAAAGTGAGGGGTGGGGGGGGGGGGGGGGGTGGGGGGAAAGGAAAAGGGGAAAAAAACATGAAACACAAGGAATATACACAAAAAACGGAGAACGGAAAGTATGCTAGGGAGGCGACGTTTCGAGGGACTACCTCTTCATCTGGCCCATTCCCCCTGGTCCAAAAGGACCGAGAGGTACTTCCCTAAGCCTCCCTTCCCCTATACCTGGTCAAATCAGACACCCCTGAAAATAGATAGTAAACATATAGTGTAGGCTAAATACAGCTAAACAGCTAATAGCAGGGCAGCAAGAATCCACTAATGGTACAGTTAAAGCTGAACACAGCTTGCAAGAAAGCAGCTTGCAAATGAGCACCAGGAGTCCACACAGTCAGTGAAAGGTTAATGAGAAAAATAAATGAAGTGGTCAAACCTTCAGTGGCTCTGCTCCTTCAGCTGCTCCACACTCCACACGAGCAGCTGAAGGAGCAGAGCCACTGAGGGTTTGACCACTTCATTTATTTTTCTCATTAACCTTTCACTGACTGTGTGGACTCCTGGTGCTCATTTGCAAGCTGCTTTCTTGCAAGCTGTGTTCAGCTTTAACTGTACCATTAGTGGATTCTTGCTGCCCTGCTATTAGCTGTTTAGCTGTATTTAGCCTACACTATATGTTTACTATCTATTTTCAGGGGTGTCTGATTTGACCAGGTATAGGGGAAGGGAGGCTTAGGGAAGTACCTCTCGGTCCTTTTGAACCAGGGGGAATGGGCCAGATGAAGAGGTAGTCCCTCGAAACGTCGCCCCCCTAGCATACTTTCCGTTCTCCGTTTTTTGTGTATATTCCTTGTGTTTCATGTTTTTTTCCCCTTTTCCTTCCCCCCCCCCCCTCACTTTGTGACATGCCCATTTGTGATACTGGTTTCTGCAAACACATTTGATTTATTTCTGGTTCATTTTTATTAAATGTTTATTCTGCATTACAACTGTTTTCATCATTTAGCTATTAGACAGTGAGTGCTGGTACTTACGTAGATTTGTTAGTACTATACAGGGGAATAAGGGTCCCCTTTTGTTCCGTGCACCCTGCAATTGCATATATTTAACACTATCAGAGTGCTGTCTATCGTCCCCTTTTACCCTTCGCTTTTAATATAGTTTCTGTTTTGTAGCCCTCCTTTGCTGCTGTGCTCCGTTTTTCTTTCATATTGGATTACCTGCAACTACTTCACCACGTGAGGCACGCATACGAGGAAGGAACGGCATCTCGTTGTGAGTATTGATACTTCATTTATCACACAACTGTGACACACTGTGAGTTTTTGTGCTGGACATTGGAAGTGTGAATAATTTTGCTGGACATTGGAAGCTCTAGGGAGGGTGTCCAACTTGAAAGAGAATCAGATAGGGCTGGATCATACAGCTACTACCTGTACTATCAACCAGGAAATTTACACTGAACCATCCCATACTTTGAGCATTCATTTTGAAACATGTACCAGACAATATGATATCATTAGTATCCTCTCTTTATGCAAGTTCAACATATCAACAGTATATATACTGATACTTTGTAACCATATATTGGTAGCACAGATTCACAGAACTTTGTTCTCTTTTTCTGATACAGCTATATATTGCAATGCATTAAAATTCCTCATTGTTTTATGGCCTTGACCATTCAAGACGTTATCAAAATTTGGTTGTTTGAACATTTATGTTTTGCAACAAAATATTCAATGTTTTCTACTTATACTTTGCGTTCACTCACTCCTGACTGTTTTGTGAGCTGAGAAAAGAGTGCAATGTCAATTGCTTTAGGGAAACCAGATTGTAGAATAATATTAGTCTCATGTATTCAGCAATTAATGCTGCAGCAGATAAAAAAAGCCATATGTTTCTGATACAATGGCTATCTCATTGCCAATTATGAATACTGCAGGGATTTAGCTGACTCTACTAGGTAGAAAAGTCTGTGCGCTACACTTTGGCAATTAATTAATGATTGCTTCATTCGCAGGGGATGTTTTTGGGTATTGGCCCTGTCCTTTGCAAATATGTTTAGTCATTTCAACTTCAAAAGGAGAAGGAGAAGATCATCCCCAATCTCGCAATGGGACACCATCTGAAAATCATCGTGAACAGCAGCCCAAACCTGACAGGACCTTGACAGGTCCATCTGGTAACCTGGTCCTACCTGATTACTATCTTCAGCAGTCGAACATTGATTTTACCTCTAATGCTCAGTATGGCTACCTATCCAAATATCATTCTGCCGAATATCTTCCGCATCAGCAAGGTTGGCAAGAATTCCAATGAAAGCAAATATAATATTAAATATTTTATGAACTTTTGTGGCATATGACACAAGTAGCCCGTAATACTAAGCATTGATTGATATGATGCCAGTCAGTATGTTTCAGAGACCTTGCGCGATTCCCTGGCATTTAATTTAAATGCCTTGGGGAAGAGCGTGGGACCGCTGCAACCGCCTGTGCCCCCCCCCCCCCAAATATCCTGTGCCCCCCAGTTTGTGCACCCCTGGTGTATAATTCCGGAATACTTAAAGCATCCTGTTGTACTTAAAGCATTTTTTTTTTCAAGAATCGGAAGCGTTCTAAATCAACATCCATAGCACACAGGCATCAGATGATGAGGATGATGGTGTGAGATGTCGAAAAAACAATATATTACTGTACTTTTTATTACTTTTTGATGCTTTTATACACTTTTTCTAAATATTCTAATTCGCGATTGTTTGGGCAAAGTGCATACTGTATCTGATAGAAACTGTGCAATAATATCATGTTTATTACAAATTCACACTGAAATGTTTCATGCTTTTTTCCCTCACATAACTGTACTGTGAGTGGGTGTACAGTTTTCAGATTAGAGTTCTGTCCCCCCACCTTTCATGGAGGGCAATGTCATGTATACTGATCATATAGATCTTTGGACAAGATACATCGACAATGTGTTGTTGCCTTGGACAGGCACAGAAGAATTACTAAGAAGTTTTATTAACAAACTTAACAATAACAATCACAATCTAAAACTTACCTTTGAGGTTCAATGTGAATTTTTTTTTCTTGATCGAACTATCATCAAACAGAATGATGGCAAGCTTGCAACAACAACATACCGCAAACCTATTTCTACGAACAGTCTGCTTATGGCAGACAGCCATCACCCAACATATATGATTAACAGCATTACCACCAGGCAATTTTTGCGCCTCAGGCGGCACTGTTCTGATGTACTAGAATTCAAGACACAGGCTAAAGATGTGACAAAACGCTTTATTGAAAGGGGGTACAGGAAAAAGTCATCAAAAGGGCCTATCCTTGAGCCTAACATACTCCAAGACCCTCACTCCTTACTGATTACCCACAGACTATCAATACCAATACTGAAACTATTCGCTTTATTGGTACATACAGTAATCAGTGGGGCTCGTTACGTCATATCCTCAACAAACATTGGCATTATTAGAAGATTATTGTCCCAAATTCTACAATCTGCACCAACTATGGTCTGCCGCCGACCAAGGAGTCTTAGGGACAGACTTAGTTCGTAGCCATTTTCAGACCAAGACGTCGAGAACTTGGTTAGGTCCCAAACCGTGTGGCACTTTTACATGTGGTCGCTGTAAAGCCTGCCCATACATTAAGGTCAGTAAGGAATTTTCAGATTCACAGGCTTTGGCTACCTACCAGGTTAAAAGCTTTATTAATTGCCTGACTACAGAGGTTTTATATCGCATTATGTGTCGCTGTGGAAAGCAGTACATCGGAGAAACTCATAGGGCATTTAAAATTAGAATATTAGAGCACCTTGGTTCGATTCGCAACCTACAAGATACTCCTGTAGCTAGACATGTAAATGGTATGCATCATAGAGACTCTACAACTCTCCACTTTATGGGAATTGCACACATACCCTGTGGCCCTCGTAAGGTCAACTGGGATCGGAAGCTCTTACAATGCGAATGCAAATGGATACATACACTCAATACACTATCTCCCCATGGCCTCAATGAGGGATTCATTTATTCCTCCTTACATCAGTGGCCTTATGGAGTGTATGTCCAGTTTTCACTGGCATCCGTCTGTCAGTGCATTCAGTTCTAACATTTCTTTGCTTCCTCCCTCCCCCTTCCCTCTGCTCAGGGATTAGTCGAATCCAAGTATATAGCTGTAATATTTAATTTTTAGTAGGATCCGTTTTGACTCCCATGAGGCTAGTACACTCCTACATCACTGTCTGTCCTCTATCCAGATGTTTTGATGACTAGCCCATACTGTCACAATTTGCCACCAATAATTGCCATTTTCATCTCCTATATCCAGCTACTGTATCTATCTCTGTGAGCCTTACAGGCATGCAGCTCCTGTGCCATACCATCACACACTGCCTTATATTCTACTTGGTCTTTTGGCTAACGTAGCTTTTACCAACCTCTGAGGGGTTTAAACTATTACTATATATCCCTTCACTCTGTTCATCACAATTGTACTTTTTATTTTGTTACATTATACAACTTGCTATTTACTAGCTATGACTTGCGGGAGTAAGCAGAGTTATTTCCCTCCCCGCCTGCAGCACTCACGCTGCGATTGGCTGTGAGTTGACCACCCCCCTGAACTCCTTCAGTATTTCATGCATCACTTACACAGGACTCCTCCTCCTGTGAAGAAGCACGCCAAGACGCGTGAAACGGTTGTCGGGACAGAGTGACGTCAGCCCTCTGACGGTCACGCGGACGAGACGGAGCAGACAGACGCATGGGTTTCTGATACTTTGTAATTATACTATGGGGATCAAACATCTTGTTAAAGTCGTATGGTTAATTTAAGGCTTGATTTTGGTATCTTTGGTTGATCTCCCTCAACATTGTGCATTTACTCTGTGACTAATATTGCACTGTTGCATCTCAGCCTTGTACCTACTTTAATATATTTCCAACTCTGGCTTTGTGTTTTCCATGAGTATATGTTGCTGACTTATGTGAGTACTACCTTATATACCATAAGGATATGTTAGCAACTGTTACATGTACCGTTCACTCTGATGAGTTACTAGTACACTATTGCAGCCTTATATATACCATCATACAATCAACGGTAGGTAGTACATCACCTATAATCAGTGGTTGACAAATCACCAAAAAATCTACTCGCCACCTAGTACCAAACGTGTGCTGCTTGGGCCAATATTTACTCGCCCGGGGGTTAAATCCACTCGCCCGGGGCGAGCAAATGTATAGATTTGTCGAACACTGCCTATAATATATATTGACGACTTATAACAGCAATATCCCTAACATTAATAGCCTACTTTGGCAGGTGATTAGTGCATTGCTTCACTTTATACATTTAGTGTGGCGGTATATTACCTGTTCTTGCTTGTACCCTTTCTCTCTCTGCCATATAGGTTGTGTTTATATTCCATGTGTAGGCATATGCTCAGACTACAACAGGTTTTGTTTATTGTGGGTTATTGTACCCATGACACCACATTGCCTATGTGGTACTCATCAGTAAACACCTATTAATCTTCGTCTCGTCATTGGGGATTTTTGACTACACTGTATATATTTGATCACGTTTATCGTCGGATTTTACAGTTCATAAAAGTTTATTATTTTTTGTTCTGTGTTTAGTGGTCCCGTGGGACCTGTTGGTGGTCCATCCCCATTTGAGGGTTTGTGGTATCAGTTACTATACTGTTTCTTTATGTTCATTCACTATTTCCTGGGTATATCGTGAGTGCAGTTATTAGGGGCTTGAGTGATCCCTTGTGGTCACTTCCTCTAGTTTCTCATATGCTCGATTCTTCCCCTTTGCACCAGGTATCCCAATGTTCATCTATGGAGAGCGTTGTGTTCATAAGTGTGACCAATTCTACCCATGCAACAAGTGGCTAACTGCTGCTGTCCCGGAGAATAGAAAGAGAAATGCAACAGCGGTCTGCCTGCCAAAGGCAAAGATGGCCAGAGAGCCTACTGTGCCTAAAGAAAAGGCACTAAAAGTTCCCAAGGCAAAACATCCTGGACCGGGCTATTGCAGGAAGAAAATTGGAACCGTCATAAATAAGGACATTTAATGGGTTTGAGCGAACGTTGCCCAACCAGACAACCCTCGGTCTACCCAAGCTGAAGATGAACAAGAAGTCCTCAACCCCTCCTATGCACAGTCAGATGTCCCCCTGACAACAGAAGCTGAACCAGACTTCCCCTGCCGCACTGATGCACAACCAGACGGCCCTTTGACAACTGAAGCAGAACAAGACTTCCCTTGTTCCACTGACATCCCCCTCTGATCACCCAGCCTCTTAGAGAGAGAACCGGATTCTACCCTTGACACCTTTTGTCAGCCTGAGCTCCGTAGGTCGCATACTGGAATCTTTAAGTAACTACGGAAAAAATTGCAACACAACACAGCAATACAGGGAAAGAATGAAGGCCAAGTTGGATCAACTTTTGGAGGGGATGGAGAGGGGCATGGGCAGCATTGACAATGACATTGCTGGGCTCTATTATTTGGTTTCTGTCCCTCCCCCTGTATGTCCGACGCAGGAGGGTGACCTGGAGGAACGTCATCCACCACCTGCACTCTCTTCTTCACTTGAATAGCCCTGCATGTCACTAAGACAATGCACACCACCGGAGGGAAGCATCCTACCAGACACTCTACCCTCACCCACTGGCAGAAGCACACCTTTTCCACCAACACCCGCTGCATCCAGAGGTGTACAAGAGCAAATGCAAAGCCCCCAAGACCATCTTTCCTCGCCCAGTGAAATAAGCACACCTGCCACACGACCTGCCGCACCCAGCAGAGTACAGCTTCAAATGCAACTCGATCCGTGCATGATCCCAGACATGCCGCTAACCTCCTGCAGAGCATACGGGAAAAATACTTTTCTAGAGGCGGTGGAAAAGTAACCGTACTAGCCCTTCTCATTATGAAACACCATGTCAGTTATGAGCTGTATCTTCAGTGGGTAAAAGGGGACGATAGACAGCACTCTGATGGTGTTAAATATATGCAATTGCAGGGTGCACGGAACAAAAGGGGACCCTTATTCCCCTGTATAGTACTAACAAATCTACGTAAGTACCAGCACTCACTGTCTAATAGCTAAATGATGAAAACAGTTGTAATGCAGAATAAACATTTAATAATAAAATGAACCAGAAATAAATCAAATGTGTTTGCAGAAACCAGTATCACAAATGGGCATGTCACAAAGTGAGGGGTGGGGGGGGGAAAGAAGGAAAAGGGGAAAAAACATGAAACATAAGGAATATACACAAAAAAACGGAGAACGGAAAGTATGCTAGGGGGGCGACGGCCTGCTATTAGCTGTTTAGCTGTATTTAGCTTACACTATATGTTTACTAGCTATTTTCAGGGGTGTCTGATTTGACCAGGTATAGGGGAAGGGAGGCTTAGGGAAGTACCTCTCTGTCCTTTTGGACCAGTGGGAATGGGCCAGATGAAGAGGTAGTCCCTCGAAACGTCGCCCCCCTAGCATACTTTCCGTTCTCCGTTTTTTTTGTGTATATTCCTTATGTTTCATGTTTTTTCCCCTTTTCCTTCTTTCCCCCCCCCCCCCACCCCTCACTTTGTGACATGCCCATTTGTGATACTGGTTTCTGCAAACACATTTGATTTATTTCTGGTTCATTTTATTATTAAATGTTTATTCTGCATTACAACTGTTTTCATCATTTAGCTATTAGACAGTGAGTGCTGGTACTTACGTAGATTTGTTGTATCTTCAGTGGTTTCAGGTGATTAATTATGATGGCAATAGTGGCAAGAAAGCGCTGCCTTCCAAATTGCGCAGAAATATTATGGACGAAATAAAACGTTATTTCATTATGACCCCGGTTCTTTTCCGAGCTGTGAAAGACAACATAACGCCTTTTTAAGGCTTTAAAGGCGTCTTTCCTGGAACACCTATGGCTATGGGGACGAACACTTGTTTAATTAATTTCAAAATAATAAATGAAAAATGTACTGGGAATGTTTTTCAGCTAATAAAAAATACGTTTTGTTTTCACGTAAAGTGTTAACTGGTTTCATTGTTTTAAGACAGTTTTATTCTTTAGCAGTAAATGTAATACACTTACAGTAGTAAAGTACGAAGGTTTTCATGTAACATACAGTACACATGCAGTACAGTGAGTCACTCAACTTAGCCCTTATAATCATGTAACATGCAGTATACATTCAGCCTAGCCCTTGTCATCATGTAACATGCAGTACAGCGAGTGTCACTCAACCTAGCCCTTATCATCATGTGACATGCAGTACACATTCAACCTCACCCTTGTCATCATGTAACATGCAATACACATTTAGCCTAGCCCTTGTCAGCATGTAACATGCAGTACACATTCAACCTAGCCCTTGTCATCATGTAACATGCAGTACACATTCAACCTAGCCCTTGTCAGCATGTAACATGCAGTACACATTGAACCTAGCCTTTGTCATCATGTAACATGCAGTACAGTTTTTCCTACAGGTAGAGGGGAGGGGACACAATAACTCGCGATCACCGACTTGAGTTTCTGGCTGGTATTGCATATAATGCCACATTTGAATTTCTGCCCGCTTTCAGGTTCTAGTAGTGGCGAGTAGCTTTGCGCCACTCCAAAATGGCGTTTTTCACGGCAATCCGGCACGCTACAAAAAGTTGGCAAGTTGCTGGTGAGAGGCTGAGGATTAGCGGCGGAAAGGCACTTAGGAAAAATCAGGCCTTTTTCCTGCCTGGGATTGATGCCTGGGGTCTCCGGAGCTGATACCATTAATACCAGCACCGGAGCCCCCCGGCATGTATCCGAGGCAGGAAAAATGCATTTAAAGCCCACTTCATTACCTTAGCGGCTAACCGCTAAGGCATGAAGGGGTTAACCAGCCATGCCAGGCTTATTGTGGGTAGCGGGGGTGGGTGAAGGGGGTTGGCCCTTGGTGGTTGTTTAGGGCTTGCGGGGGGGTTGCGGGTGCACTAAACCCCTTCATGACCTTAGCGGTTAATACCGCTATGGTCATGAAGGGGTTAAGCCCTCCCGCTACCCACTCGCAAGCCCTAAACAACCACCGTTGGGCTAATACCCCCTTCACCCACCCCCGCTACCCACAATAAAAATAATATACACACAACAGCCCCACAGTAAATAAATAAATAAATATATAAATAAATATATATATATATATATATATTACAGCAACAACCCCTATACCCCCCTAACATACACCTATATACACATCAATGATACTATAGGCCGGCAGGGGCCCTCGGGTGTTTCCCGCAGGCCTGCAGTACCAATTCAGTGCACCCCTAAAAAAAACAACAACATATGGATAATAGTGAATTTGCCCATTTAAAATACATAAAGAACAATAAATACAATAAATACATATAGTACTCACCCATGTCCGGCTGCCACGATGAAGGCCATCCTCATCTTCATCACTGTTCATGCCCTCCTCTGATGCTGCAAAATATAAACAAGAATAAAAACAGCCAATGTAATGTCCCCTAACCCCTTAATCACCATAGCGGTTATTAACCGCTTCAGTCATTAAGGGGTTAACCCACTCTCACCCACCACTCGGGAGGCCTACATACCCTCCCACACTACCCCCACACCCCGTGAGGCCTAACCACCCTCACACACTACCCTGCCGGGAGGCCTACCCACATACCCTTGGGGCCAATACCCCCTTCCCCCACCCACAGTACCACAATAAAAACAATACACAGCCCCCCAATAAACATCATTATATTTATTAAATACATAACCCACCCCCTGTGCCCCACCATAAATACATGATTTATTATTTACACACAGGGTTCATACCCCAGGCCTAAGGGAGTCCCCGGTGGGCCTGACTGGTCACCTCACAGACCTACAGGTGCCCAGCATGATGTTTCACACAGGGTCTGGAGGCCTGTTGGTGGTTCCCACCAGGCGCCAGGCGCCTTGGTCCACCAGGTGGTCTCCGCGGATCACCGTGGGCCACAATGGGGTCTCCACGGTAGGCCCGCGGATGTCTGGGGGGCCCCGGGTCAGACCCACAGGTGTCTGAGGGGCCTTGGGTGGTTCCCACGGGGGTCTGGGGACCCACGGGTGGTCCCTATGGGTCCGCGGTGCCCCCACAGATGAGGGGCCACCGGTTCTTCCCCGCAGGTGTCCCCCGTGGACCCGGCAGCCTGGTACCCGTGAGAAGCCTGAGGATACCGCAGGTGGTCTCCAGAGGTCTCCCACAAACCAAAAGGAACCAACCCTGTATTTAAAAAAAATAAACATGTCCTAGACATTAAATACATCAACCCCCCCCCCAACACATACAGTACAATAATGTGCAAAATAACTAATATCCAGATAGGGATAATAGATTATCTGCCCGTTATTAAACACATTAACTGGCATAATAAAATAAATAAAGTTCTACTGACCTCATCAATAAGAAGCCCCCATCGCCAGCAAAATCCTTGTCCTCCGTTGCCAACAAAATATATAGCCAATACATTGCAATTACATTCTGAGATCAATTAACCCCTTAATCACCTTACTGGATAATAACCGCAAAGGTAATTAAGGGGTTAAGCCACCCTGGCCTGATACCCACCCTTCACCCATTTATTTGTACAGTGGCTTCATCATGCAAAATAAATAAATATATATACACATGATGAACCAATATTCAAAGAAATGTTTAAGGGTTAAAAAAAATATGCTCTAATAAAAATACCACTTCTCCATATCACCCACAGTCAAATAAAATCCTATTTCCGAAACAAATCAAATGTCATCTTCCAATCTAAAGCATCAAATGCCAATCAAAATATTTAATTTGCATTGTATACATGATGCAAACAATCTATGCACCATGTACACTCTGCAAATCAATGTTAACAATAAAATATTCCAATCAAAATACCATTAAATACAAACAAGTATACTATTTAAACCAAGCAAGTCAGCATAAATCAATTAGCATTCATTAATCACATCCCAAAACAATTTAAATACCATCCATAACAATTACACAATTAACTATTTCAATCGTTAAACAGAACAAGTTACCATCATACAAAATATAAGTAACAAAAATAATACAATATACAAAAGCAAGCCTCACCATGACCTAAAGTACACCATACAAGACCAACAATTACATCTATCTAATTCGAAAATACATTACACATATATTTATGCATAGCAGCATAGCCAAAATCATTTTAAATAACGCAAAACAAGCTTTTCAAACAAAATAATTTCTTACCCTGTATGTATATATCGATCTAGACATACATACATACATACATACATATAGTGGCAAGAAATTATCTTAAAAAAAAAAAAAAAAACACATGTAAAACAAAAAAAAAAACATGTACAAGTTAAAAAAACAGTTCTTTTGTTCACTTACCCTTACTTGACACACTCACCGACTCCCGTTGAACAGCTTACTCTCGAACCAATCCACGCACAGGAACCCATAAAATAATAAACCATAAAAAATAAACCATAACAATCCAGGGGTCTTCTATTTGTAATCCATCTTCATCTGTATTCTTCTTTCTTGTATCTTCTTCCGCTCACTTCCGGGGTCTACTTCTCTTCTTCGGCCACGCCCTGGTCTTCTTTCTTCTGTAGGAAGTCCTTCCTCCTCGGCGTCTGCCTTCAAAATGAGACGAGATAGGCTTTTATAAGCCTATGACGTCACATTTTCGTCATATGGTTCCCATGGCCCTGATTGGGCCATGAAAACCATGTGATTTGGGAGAATTTTTTTTATTTTTATGACGTAATTTAAAGGCAATGATGCCAGCCAATCAGAATGGCTGTGCTTCAATTTCCTTTAAGATGATGTCATGAAAAGAAAGATGCTATGGGGAGAACGGATGTGACGTAATTTAAAGCCTGTCACATGGTACTAGAGCCAATTAATTACTTTGGCGGTTATTATCCGATAAGGTGATTAAGGGGTTAATTGATCTCAGAATGTAATTGCAATGTATTGGCTATGTATTTTGTTGGCAACGGAGGACAGGGATTTTGCTGGAGAGGGGGCTTCTTATTGATGAGGTCAGTAGAACTTTATTTATTTTATTATGCTAATTAATGTGTTTAATAATGGGCAGATAATCTATTATCCCTATCTGGATAATAGTTATTTTGCACATTATTGTACTGTATGTGTTGTGGGGGGGAGGCGGATTGATGTATTTAATGTCTAGGACATGTTTATTTTTTTAACATACAGGGTTGGTTCCTTTTGGTTTGTGGGAGACCACTGGAGACCACCTGCGGTATCCTCAGGCTTCTCACGGGTACCAGGCTGCCGGGTCCACGGGGGACACCTGTAGGAAAGAACCGGTGGCCACATATCTGTGGGGGCACCGTGGACCCGTAGGGACCACCCGTGGCCCCTCAGACACCTGTGGGTCTGATCCGGGGCCCCCCAGACATCCACGGGCCTACCGTGGAGACCCCATTGTGGCCCACGGTGACCCACGGAGACCACCTGGTGGACCATGGCGCCTGGCGGGAACCAGCAACAGGCCTCCAGACCCTGTGTGAAACATGATGCTGGGCACCTGTAAGTCTGTAAGGTGACCCGTCAGGCCCACCGGGGACTCCAGTGGCCCTGGGGTATGAACCCTGTATGTAAAATAATAAATCATGTATTTATGGGGGGGGCACAAGGGGTGGGTTATGTATTTAATAAATAGAATGATGTTTATTTTGGGGCTGTGTATTGTTTTTATTGTGGGTACTGTGGGTGGGAGAAGGGGGTATTGGCCCCAAGGGTATGTGGGTAGGCCTCCCGGCTGGGTAGTGTGTGAGGGTGGTTAGGCCTCCCGGGGTGTGGGATTAGTGGGGGAGGGTATGCAGGCCTCCCGAGTGGTGGGTGAGGGTGGGTTAACCCCTTAATGACTGTAGCGGTTAATAACCGCTATGTGATTAAGGGGTTAGGGGACATTACATTGGCTGTTTTTATTCTTGGTCATGTTTTGCAGCATCGGAGGAGGGCATGAACGGTGATGAAGATGAGGATGGCCTTCATCGTGGCAGCCGGACATGGGTGAGTACTATATGTATTTATTGCATTTATTGTTCTTTATGTATTTTAAATGGGCAAATTCACTATTATCTATATGTGGATAATAGTAATTTTGCACATTACTATACTGTATGTTATAAGGGTGGTGTATTTATGTGTTGTAATTTTTTTAGGGGTGCACAGAATTGGTACTGCAGGCCTGCGGGGAACACCCGAGGGCCATCGCTGGCCTCTAGTATCATTGCTATGCATCCCAAAAATGTGATATATGTAATGGGGGTATAGGGGTTGTTGGGGGCACAGGGGGTGTATGTTGTTTATTGCAATGTTTATTGGGGGCAATTGTCTCAATTATAGCGGGCACGTCGCTTATGGGACGCTATAAAGATGGCGGCGACATTGCCACCCGATGATACATACCGGGGCCTGTAACTCAGGAAGCAGGGGGTCCCTGTTCCACAAATCAATGCGGTTCAGCTCAGGGGATCCCCTGCTCCCGCATACTATTATTAAAAATACATTAATGCTGCTTCATTACCATAGCAGATAGCCGCAAAGGTAAGGAATGAGTGTTTATTGATATGTGTCTTTTATTCATAGTGTAGATGTGCAGAGGGTCTCCGGAGCTGAACCGCTTTGGTTTGAGGTCCGGGGACCCCCTGCTTCCCGAGATACAGGCCCCTTTATGGGGTGCCGGTATCCCTCTGCTTTGTTTACATTCCGCGGTCACGTGATCGGGACATTTAAATGCAGAGGGATACCGGCACCTCATAAAAGGGCCTGTATCTCGGGAAGCAGGGGGTCCCCGGACCTGAAACCAATGCGGTTCAGCTCCGGAGACCCCCTGCACATGTACACAATGAATAAAATGTATTTTAAAATAATTTTTAATGTGCTGATGTTTGCGCAGAGAGAGCGGCGGATCTCTCTCTGCTGCAGACACATCTCGGCAGGGGACGGCTTCTCGGCAGCTTGTCGCCAGGCAGCCTGTCTCGCCACCGGTTACTTGCCATTATTTCAAATGGTGGTGGCGCATTCATTCGCCAGGGATTCGGCCCTTCCTGCATACAGCGAGGGCAACACACCAAAACATGGCGAATTCGAACCCCTGGCGAATGCAATTTTCCGCTGCTTAGTGCATAGACCCCTATATCTCTATATGTTGTTAAATCACTGCATTACATATAATGGAGGGCTGTGGATATGTGTTGCTAGAGGGAACACCTCTTTTTAATATCATTAGCAATAACGTCTGTTATAGTAACTCAAGGGTTTTTACAGCTGAAAGCAGCACTTAACCAGCGTCACTGAGCTTTGAATATCCTCGTTGCCACTTAATGAGATATTAACTGGAGTGATCGTCTCGTTCAGTCATTAGCCTAGCTTTGTGTACCTGACCCTTTGACTGCCCATCTTATGTTACTGTGCTTCACATTATGTTGCCTTTTTTTAATGTGATATGTATACTAGTTTGTCAAATTGACAGTGGAACGTTAAGCATTTTAATTCTGACAAATATGTATGAATTAGCAGTCATTTTTCTTCTATCATTCCTCACAAATACATTTCTGTACTACAGTAATTAAAAAAAAAAATCTAAATAAAATCTCTAAAGTGAAAGCAATGCGCTTCTCATCCAAAGGAGAAAAGAGAAAAACAAACAAACAAACAAACAAACCAAACAAAAAAAAAATATACAGTATATAGCCTATAGGGAACCATGTTAAAAATGGTTTTTGAAGCAAAAAGTGGCACTGAGTGCTCATTTGCATGTCATTTCCCAGAATCCCTTGCTGCAGTGGAAGTGCTGTATACTGGGTGATAATGGTGAAAGGTGGGGTTGCAGACCTGCCTAAGACATGCAGATGAGCATACAGTTGTATTTGCATATATATATATATATGCAAATACAACTGTATGCTCATCTGCATGTCATATATATATATATATATATATATATATATATGTAATGGCTGGAGACCCCTTGTCAGACCCACCCAATCTCACATTGGCCCGTGTGGTCTAACAGGTCCCCATTACGTGATCGTTTATGGTGGTGCACCTGCAAGTAACAGGACTCCTGAGTCTCCCGCTTGATGGTATTAGGGGATGTCATCAGGACAGGTAGCTGAGGTAGTGGGTGCGAGTCCAACTTACATCATGTGCAGCGCCTCCACCTCATCAGGATCTATGCTTCCGCTGGGAGATGGTCCTGGTGAGGAACTCCTTCTCGGTGGTGACTGCCACTGTAGAGTAATCTCACACTCACACAGTGGGGTTTTCATTAACAAGGCCATCTTTATTGTAGATTGGGATGTAGCAGACTGCCCCATGCAGCTGCCGGCTCTAGCCGCACATCTCTTCGTGCTGTCCCTTTGCCAGGTACGCCCTCCCGTATTGAAGTGGGATTCCCTCTTCTCCTAGGGAGATCACCCCTGTGCCAGGTCCCTGGACACAGAGTGGCTTAGACAGACTTGATTGGTCAACCTGGACCGCTAGTTACTGCACTAGGGTCACAAAAGTGTTCCTACAATCCCTTATGCATGAGCATACACTCTACCAACTACTTCACACACACAACACTAACTGACAGTGTTGTGCCTTATATACTTCAGGAGGCAGGCGCATCTCTGATGTCACTATTCAGGGACTCAGAGCATACAGCCACTCCCCTCCATACATAGGCACCTCACCAGGGTGTGAGGGGAAACCTCCATAACTACTGCTGGCATACCTGTACTTATCAGGACTTACTGCCAACAGAGAGGAAAGTAGTACAGTATACCATTATTATGCATGGCTATATACTCCCCCTGGTGAATCCCCACCGTCCCGGCTGGGACCTAAATTTGGTGTACCTTGCGCCAGGAAACACTGCAAAAGAACACACAAATAACACGTCAAACATTATCACATTTTCATAATAATGTAAGAACATTTCACTCACTGACCAGCAGGGAGCGCTAAAGAAAAGGCAGACCACTCTATTTCGGGACCTAATAATAGTGTTGAGAGTCTGGTTTCTTCACCTCCCGTCCCGCTGCATCAGTGACTGTCACACTATACTCTCGGGGCAGGCCTCGTTCATTACAGTTCACCACTTTGTGCATGTAAATACTGCGCCCGATCTTCCAAACCCTCATCAGTTGGGAAACCCTCTGCTCAGCCTGAACTCCCTTAATGGCCCCTCCCTTATTGACAATGTAGTACTCTATGTCAGTACGGAGCCACCTCTCTCGGTTATCCTCTATCTCTCTCATCAGAGGTTCAGGGACATAAGGGTACTCAAGCCCATGAGACCTCTTATACTTCGCTGCAATAGCTCGCTCAGCTCGACAGGTCCGGGTCAATTTAGCTTGCCCAGCCCTCCCCGTCAACACCCATGACAGGTGCTCATCTGATTCCACGGGATCCTCTAATCCTTCAGAACCTTTGGGCCTAATAACCCCCCCTTTCAACCTCACTTTCAACTCTTGGAGGTACGCCTCATCACTGAACTCCCCGGGAGCCCACCAATGGTCAACTATCCCATCCCTTTCTAAAATGAAACGGGTGCGATCTATCCATGCGACATACCCCTCATATAGGGGCGCCCACCATCTAGTTTCCCGAGTCTCCTCTGAGTTGGATTCTAGTGGCTCTTCTGCTTCAGGCCCACCCGAAGATACCCCCGAAGTACCCTCAGAAGGCGTAACCTTTCCCCGGTGCTGTGATTTGTTCCCACCCGTAATGCTTAACACACTAGGACAATCACTAGGTACCGACCCCTGTCGGGAAATCCTCCCTCCTCCCTCCGATCCATCATCCGAAGTTCCCCAGTCCAGGCTTTCAGTCCGATCCTCGGCAGGACCCCGGGAATCCCCTGACATCCCTAGGCTAGAAGTGGACCCGAATGAAAAAGTGACGGGGACAGGAGCTTTAACTAGGGCCTTGGGGCTAACTTTGGGAGTAGATGGGGTTGGGGGACGGGGCCGGACTGTAGGTATTGGCAGGGTTACGACCTGCTCCCCGGCAATACCTGACTCGATTCCGCCACAAAGTCCTTTCTTTTCTCCTGCAGCTGGGCTTCTTGCTCTCTGACTCGAACGCCCGCTCCTTCTGGCTGTAGGAGATCGACTTCCACTGCTCGACCGCAGAGGCGCGATCATCTCCCACTCGATGCCGCTCTGGTCATCTGGAATCTCCTCCGTGCACGCACGTGCTTCGACGCCATCTTGGGTTGGGTCCCTAATCGGGACCTCTTCCTCCACGAGGACATCCGGCAACGCCCGTCTGCTACGCGATCCAGCCTGGCCCTGGACCCGCTCTTCTTTCTCCTCCACCCCCTGGTTCTGCCTACTACTTCGCAGTGTCGGGGTGGATCGACCTCCTTCGGACCCGCTAGTCACCACGGCAGTGGGACTCCGGTGATCGGGTTGTCGCGGTATTGGAGACACTCGACTCCGTGTCTCCACACCACGAGGGATAGCATCTCGCCAAGGTGTACCACTTGTATGGTGCCCTGACAATAAGTCCTGCCCTCAGACAATCTTGCACACTCTTCATCCGAGGACTCCAACTTACAGTTCGGGCGGGGCATCCCAGTAGGAGACCGCCGATGGGCTCCTCTTCGGTCACCCCTCCGATGGCTGGTTTTCTCCGTCTTGAGAACCAGACCCGATTCCTGCTCCGCGGGACCTGCACTCTCACTCCATAGTGCACCCGGAAGCTACGCTGCCGACATTGGGACATTTCCTTTCGCTCCCACGGCTTGTACTGGCACAAAAGTTGTCATGGGCCACATATACTGCAATTCACAGTGAGGGCATCGAGCCTCGCTGCCCACGACTCCGCCCGGCAGTCTGCACTGCAGGCAGAGACATGCCACAGTCTCCACACCCTCTACACGGATGATCAGGAAGCCTCCTGGAGCCGAGTAGGGATGTGTAGAGATCAAGGGACTCTGTTCCATTTTCTCAGAAATTTCAGCCATATTCACCAGCGGAGGCACTAGTTTCAGAGGTCTGTACTGGTCAATGGCTCTTCGCAACTGGAGGGCAGGGGCTGGTTTGGCAACCCCTCCTCCTACTTTCTCCATCGGCATCCGGTGGAACTGCAAACCACTCCCACTGGTTGAAACTAGGGGGATGTCTCGTAGACTTGTAGGCTGGCCCAGCACAGGTGCAGAGTGAGTCATAGTCCATGAGGGCGCGGCTCCAGCTTTCACGCCAATCTCCCCAACAGGGTGGGGTTTCCTCGTTGGCGCCAATCCTGGCAAACAATTAGCAAGCTGCAAAGTTGAAAGACTTTCTGCAGCTGGCCCACGCGGTGTCCCGGAAACGCGGGAACCGCCATCTTGGTTTTGGTTCGTATTGTCTTTCTTCATATTTGAGGTAGCGTCTGGCTGTTTGTATATTGGTGTATAACAAAGTCCATTTCGTTCCTCCCATCTAGCAACACTGTCGTCCTCACTAGTCTCGAGGGTACTTTCCCGAGAACATAGGCAGGACAAACATGGCACAGCCACGGCTTTCACGCCATTCCACAACAAGCTCACAAAAGTCTCTTCTGTAGCTTGTTCTTCTTCCACGCACAGGTCATATGCGTGTTATTCCTCT
This sequence comes from Ascaphus truei, assembly GCF_040206685.1. NCBI lineage: Eukaryota > Metazoa > Chordata > Amphibia > Anura > Ascaphidae > Ascaphus > Ascaphus truei. The sequence continues at coordinate 402,529,579 of NC_134484.1, read as the reverse complement.
ATCTGCCATCCTGGACCTTCTGCGCTCTGCAGATCCTCCATTCTTATGGTTCTCTCTCGATCACTGTATACTGGATTATTGTACATGGAGCTCCTCTCTGCGGGGCAGCTACCACATCAGTACAATAAACATGCCTTGTGCACCACCTTGTGTACCTAACGTAGATCTGACTCGTGTTTGCACTACCTCAGGCTAGGCTCACTCTTTCTGTGTCTACTGTAACGCTTTCCTCCAGTCTGTGCTCCTTGGTCAAGTGATCTGGAATGGAGACTAGAGTACTCTGGCTCTTCCATGCAGTACTTTGGGCGTCGACCTACTGTTGGCTAGCCTAGTGCGGACCCTTCCAGAATTCCTGCCCTAAGTTACCAGTTTATCCCTTCAGGCATCCCCCGCAAGCGCTACCTCAAGGTGACTAGAACAGCAATAGCCTCCTGCTCCAGATCTACTAACCCTTAGCAGGATCCCAAGGCGTCTGTGCGGCCTGCAGCTCCAGCAGCTCCCCGACTACCCCTGGTTCCGTCCCACGCAGCACAAAGTGGCAGCAGACACTCTCCCTGTTTCCTAGCGTGTGCCTAGCAACAGCCTGTCCTGTTAACAGATCTCTCAGCAGCGCCTCCAAATGTAACGGCTGGACCCCCCTTGTCAGACCCACCCAATCTCACATTGGCCCGTTTGGTCTAACAGGTCCCCATTACGTGATCGTGTATGGTGGTGCACCTGCAAGTAACAGGACTCCTGAGTCTCCCGCTTGATGGTATTAGGGGATGTCATCAGGACAGGTAGCTGAGGTAGTGAGTGCGAGTCCAACTTACATCATGTGCAGCGCCTCCACCTCATCAGGATCTATGCTTCCGCAGGGAGATGGTCCTGGTGAGGAACTCCTTCTCGGTGGTGACTGCCACTGTAGAGTAATCTCACACTCACACAGTGGGGTTTTCATTAACAAGGCCATCTTTATTGTAGATTGGGATGTAGCAGACTGCCCCATGCAGCTGCCGGCTCTAGTTGCACATCTCTTCGTGCTGTCCCTTTGCCAGGTACGCCCTCCCGTATTGAAGTGGGGTTCCCTCTTCTCCTAGGGAGATCACCCCTGTGCCAGGTCCCTGGACACAGAGTGGCTTAGACAGACTTGATTGGTCAACCTGGACCGCTAGTTACTGCACTAGGGTCACAAAAGTGTTCCTACAATCCCTTATGCAGGAGCATACACTCTACCAACTACTTCACACACACAACACTAACTGACAGTGTTGTGCCTTATATACTTCAGGAGGCAGGCGCATCTCTGATGTCACTATCCAGGGACTCAGAGCATACAGCCACTCCCCTCCATACATAGGCACCTCACCAGGATGTGAGGGAAAACCTCCATAATTACTGCTGGCATACCTGTACTTATCAGGACTTACTGCCAACAGAGAGGAAAGTAGTATACCATTATTATGCATGGCTATATATATATATATATATATATATATATATATATATATATATATATATATATATATATACACATATGCGAAAGGGAAAAAAGCCTATACGGCAAATACAATATTAAACAATTTTATAAACGCCAATAAGAGATCAAGAAACATATAGATATAACTCTCATAGATTTACATATCGGCATTAGGAGCGAGTTTATGCTCTTTCTACTTATATGAAGTGTATATAGCGGAAAGCTTTTCGTTTTCAAGGATTTCCACTCAATCATTCAGGGAAACTACTTTACAGATCATTAGTATGAAAAATATATTGTGCAAAGATGAAACTTTACAGTCAAATTGTCTAAATACTTATTTAATGAGAAAAAAAATGATTTTTAAGCTGTATGCTGTTGAACCCATCTTAATATAAACATGTCCTACTCAGGAAAAGTTTGCTTGACCGTGCCTGTGTTATGGTTATGATTTCCTATGCTTTTATACGTAGTATGACTGATATAAACACTGTGAATGTATTATTTGATGCTCCAGATTTGTTTTCATCCATATAATTTCCATAATTGCTGAAAATGTCGAAATTCATCCCATGGTTGTTGATTCCAGCAAACTGTCTGTTCCTAGTTATAAGACAGAGAACAATACAGCTCTCAAGTGTTTACCACGCGCTTCAATCTCCATATGCATGCCGCTCACAGGAAATGCCATGCTAAAACTGGTAAATACCACTTAGTGAATGTACCCATTAATGATTTATCAGATCACATTTCCTCTAGTACAAGCATAACAACAACTACCTCAAATACAGTTATAGTATTTGCTTACTTTCCTGAACTTTTACATACAGATGTTGCCAGATTCATTGTTTCCAGCACAGAGGCAAGCGGCAGTAACGTAACCACCAGAGGATTAATGCTGTAGGGGGTCTGATCTGAAAGCATTAACCCCCCTGCTCCTCTCTCTACCCCCTCTGCAGCGCTGTGCCATTTTGCTTTTTCAACCGCACCTCCAGAGACATAGACTCCGGCTACATCTGTCTGTGTACTAACTCGGTTTCCTTGGTACAGCATTCTGTTCTCCCAGCATACTGTGTCAAAGGGGAAATCTCTTACTGGCAAACCTGTTGTTTCTTTCCCGTGGTCTTAAGGAGCTTAGGCTACATGTAAAGCATTTATGTTCAGTACACAACAAATAAGGGTGGAACGAATTTTTTTATTGAAAAATCTATTGTCCGCGCAACGTTAGAATTTATGTGAAGAATTTATATCCCATTTAGCCTTTCTTGAGACATTGTAGATCTGTTAAAATTCTTCACTCTCTTCATAACACTAAAACTTGTTCCCGCAGAAGCTATGGAAGCGGGTAGACTCAAAAAAATACTAAGTGCTACAGACAAATTAGGAAACAATTCAATTAAATTCGTTTCCAATATGTTCTGTTTCAAATTTGCTGGAGTTCATTTTGAATTAAAGTTTGTTCTGTAAATTTTCTTCATGAAAACAAGTTCATTGCATATTTCGTGTGAAATGTACTTAGCATATTTCTGTTGCAATTTTTGTACTGAGGCTTTTTTTTGTTTGTCCGTTAAATCCTCAGAAGTCGATAGGATTCCAGATAAGTTTGCAAATTTTGTGCAAGGATTCAAAACAATGTGTCAATGTCGATATAACTGAATGAATAATACAAAAAAAAAGTCGATTCTGTAATGTTTTTCGGCTTCGGACGGTGTTTTAATGCTACGATTTGTTGGTGGAAACTCTATCGAAATTTTGTAATTTCCTAAAATTACCTCAGACTTTGAAAGTATTTGATCATATTCCCCATGGACTTGTCGAATTTTTGAATTAAGGTTCTCTACGTTTTTCCTCTCGACATCCAGAGTCGCATTGTTAGCTTCAATTAAGAGGAAAGGTGATGATGAGTAGCACAGCCGCAGAATTCCAACTCCCAATAGGACCGGAAAATATTGAACAAAAGTGAACACTCCAATCTAGCAACAGGTCAGGTTTATTGCAGGATGGTGCCGCAACAGGACAACACGAACGCACCTACGCGTTTCGTGCACTAGGCACTTTATCAAGGTGACAAATACACTCATGGCTGCGTGATTTATACTCATCTGAGTTTTACCTCGCGCTGCCGGGTGTGACATCATCATCCCGTGTCGCAACGGGTCGCGGTGACGTGGTGTGCACATCCATTGACTCGGCAAGTCAGGTGGTATGCTAATGCTAGCTTGCTATCTCTTTTTTCTAAAATAAACTTTATTAACAACAAGACAAACACACGGCGAAATAAAAACAAGTTAAAAACACAATGAAATGTGTTTCGCTGTGTGTTTGTCTTGTTGTTAATAAAGTTTATTTTAGAAAAAAGAGATAGCAAGCTAGCATTAGCATACCACCTGACTTGCCGAGTCAATGGATGTGCACACCACGTCACCGCGACCCGTTGCGACGCGGGATGATGACGTCACACCCGGCAGCGCGAGGTACAATGCAGGTGAGTATAAATCACGCAGCCATGAGTGTATTTGTCACCTTGATAAAGTGCCAAGTGCACGAAATGCGTAGGTGCGTTCGTGTTGTCCTGTTTCTGCACCACCCTGCAATAAACCTGACCTGTTGCTATATTGGAGTGTTAACTTTTGTTCAATATTTTCCGGTCCTATTGGGAGTTGGAATACTGCGGCTGTGCTACTCATCATCACCTTTCCTCTTGTGGTCTACTCACCTGGATGGACTGCACGCCCTGGATGTCTAGAAGTCCAGCAAGCACTAAGGTAAAGGGCCGCAGTGCCCCTACATATATATATATATGGACACCAGTGCTATTGTTTATCACATATTGGTTACTTGGCTGGGTATATATGGTGTTTAAGCTGTGGAGGTTAAGTGGACCCCACTAGACACTTAGCCCGTGCCAGATAATTGCCATATTATTCATGGACTTTCTATTGTCATCCAGAATCATTTATACATACTGTGGAGGATTTCTATCCAATTTGGATGCATCACGTCTATTCTACTTTTAGCTTCAATTAATACATTTATTTGTTGCAATAAGATTAAAATTTCAATCCATATCGTTGATGAAAGAATACATTTGATTGCTTCCAAATATTGATTAATAGACTGTAATTTGGTACATGTATGTGGTTGAATGTTAAGACATTCTGCCTCATCTACAGCAGTCTGAATAGTGGATAAATGTTTTGCATCTGGTTTAATTGCATCGATTCATGCAGACCATCTTGTTTTCGATATGGCATGAAGTGAAACAGTTTTTAAAATAACATTTTTGAGTGGTAGCCGATAAGCGATCATCTCTATCTCTATTTTCTCTAACTTTTCTCCATCTCTACATAGTTCAACCGTCCCTTCACCTTTAACTGTTGATCGGTGCTTAAATGCGCCAGAGTTATTTGTTCAATATATTTGAATAAAAATATTGAACTTTTAGAATACATTTTGGAGGCCTGGGCCAAATGACCCTGCTGACTCCCCCTCTGTCTGTACCTGTAGATATACAAAAGGATACAGTGTAGGGATTGTGTAGTGTAACATGTTCATATATATAGGACTGGGTTATATACAGTTAGGTCCGGAAATAATTGGACACTGATACAAGTTTTGTTATTTCGGCTGTGTACCAAAATTAATTCAAGTTACTGTTAAATAATCAATATGGGCTTAAAGTGCAGCCTATCAGCTTTAATTTTAGGGCATTCACATCCAAATTGGAGAAAGGGTTTAGGAATTACATCTCTTTAATATGTAGTCCCCTCTTTTTCAAGGGACCAAAAGCTGTTTCATTGACACGTGTGGGCTATTCCTTCGTTATTTCATCATCAATTAAGCAGGTAAAAGATCTGGAGTTGATTCCAGGTGTGTCATTCGCATTTGGAAGCTGTTGCTGTGAACCCACAACATGGGGTCAAAGGAGCTCTCAATGCAAGTGAAACAGGGCACCCTTAGACTACAAGGCATCTCCCCTCCTGAAATCCCTCTCCTGGCTTCCAATCAAATCCCGCATCTCACACTCCATTCTTCTCCTCACTTTTAAAGCTTTACACTCTTCTGCCCCTCCTTACATCTCAGCCCTAATTTCTCGCTATGCACCACCCCGACTCTTGCGTTCTGCTCAAGGATGTCTTCTTTCTACCCCCTTTTTATCTAAAGCCCTCTCCCACCTTAAACCTTTTTCACTGACTGCCCCACACCTCTGGAATGCCCTTCCCCTCAGTACCCGACTAGCACCCTGTCTATCCACCTTTAAGACCCACCTTAAGACACACTTGCTTAAAGAAGCATACGAATAGCACTGGGAACATTCTGAACACATGATACATAAAGCTTGGCCCCCTGCAGACGCACTTACCAGAACTCCCTCCTCCTGTCTCTGTACGTTCTCCCTACCTACCAATTAGATTGTAAGCTCCTCGGGGCAAGGACTCCTCTTCCTTAATGTTATGTTTATCTAAAGCACTTATTCCCATGATCTGTTATTTATATTATCTGTTATTTATTCGATTACCACATGTATTACTACTGTGAAGCGCTATGTACATTAATGGCGCTATATAAATAAAGACATACAATACAATACAATACAAAAAAAAAAAGAAAATCAATCAGAAAGATAGCAGGAACATTAGGAGTGGCCAAATCAACAGTTTGGTACATTCTGAGAAAAAAAGAATGCACTGGTGAGCTCTGCAACACAAAAAGGCCTGGACGTCCACAGAAGACAACAGTGGTGGATGATCGTAGGATCCTTTCCATGGTAAAAAAAACCCTTTCACAACATCCAGCCAAGTGAAGAGCACTCTCCAGGAGGTAGGCATATCATTATCCAAGTCTACCATAAAGAGAAGACTTCACGAGAGCAAATACAGGGGGTTCACCACAACGTGCAAACCATTCATAAGCCTCAAGAATAGAAAGGCAAGATTAGACTTTGCCAAACAATATCTAAAAAAGCCAGCCCAGTTCTGGAACAGCATCCTTTGGACAGATGAAACTAAGATCAACCTGTACCAGAATGATGGGAAGAAAAAAGTATGGAGAAGGCTTGGAACGGCTCATGATCCAAGCATACCACATCATCTGTAAAACACGGTGGAGGCAGTGTGATGGCATGGGCATGCATGGCTTACAATGGTACTGGGTCACTAGTGTTTATTGATGATGTGACAGAAGACAGAAGCAGCCGGATGAATTCTGAAGTGTATAGGGCTATATTTTCTGCTCATATTCTGCAAAATTCAGCGAAGTTGATTGGACGGCACTTCACTTTACAGATGGACAATGACCCAAAACATACTGCAAAAGCAACCCAGGAGTTTTTTTTAAGGCAAAGAAGTGGAATATTCTGCAATGGTTGAGTCAATCAACTGATCTCAATCCGATTGAGCAAGCATTTCACTTGCTGAAGACAAAACTTAAGGCAGAAAGACCCACGAACAAACAACAACTGAAGACAGCTGCAGTAAAGGTCTGGGAAAGCTTCACAAAGGAGGAAACCCAGTATTTGGTGATGTCCATGCGTTTCAGACTTCAAGCAGTCATTGCCTGCAAAGATTCCTCGACAAAGTAGTAAAAATTAACATTTTATTTATGATTGTGTTATTTTGTCCAATTACATTTGAGCCCCTGAAATAAGGGGACTGTGTATGAAAACAGTTGCAATTCCTAAACGTTTCATATATTTTTGTTCAACCCCTTGAATTAAAGCTGAAAGTCTGCATTTCTATTGTATCTCGGTTGTTTCAATTCAAATCCATTGTGGTGGCGTACAGAGCCAAAATTATGAAAATTGTGTCAGTGTCCAATTATTTCCGGACCTAACTATATATATATATATATATATATATATATATATATATATATATATATATATATATATATATATATATATATATATATATATATATATATATATATATATATATATATATTATATATATATATATATATATATATATATATATATATAAATTAAAGGGTTGCTCGTGTAATATGAGCTTGAGACAAAGGTGGCACTGTCATGTCATTTCCCAGAATCCCTTGCTGCAGTGGAAGTGCTGTGTGCTGGGCGATAATGGTGAAAGTCAGGGTTGCAGACCTGTCTAAGACATGCAAATGAACATACAGTAATATTTCCATTTGCTATATATATATATATATATATATATATATATATATATATATATATATATATACACAGGCATACCCCGGTTTAAGGACACTCACTTTAAGAAAGTTGTCACAGAACATAAAATTAAAATTAAAGCACAGAAAATTAAAACAAGGCATGGATCCCCTATGTAAAGCAAAACTTGTTATATCCTCTAACCAGAGGGTCCCCAAAGAGACAGTACAAAAGTCTAAATAGACAAAATGAATGCTCAAAAGTACCTGACAAGGTGGAAACAGTAAGGCTGACAACAGACAATAAACGGTGGCTAATTTACGTGGCTAATACAATGAACAGCAAAATACTTCTATCTCCCTAAGTTCTGGGATGAATACAGAGTAATGCAAAGTCAGTGGGACTCAATGTAAAAAACACATGATGCAGTCAAAAAGCACACCTTAGTCTGTAGCAGCAAATAAACAATACGTCACCTCAAGTCAGGTACTCAGCAATGTCTGGGGAGGAAACAAGGAGCAAAGCTCATAGCATGTGTACATGTCCCTAAGAGGGGGACAAAACAGGGGATCCTGCCTACTAGACCTGCTCCTACGAGTTTCGGCCTGAGCCTTGGGTCACTCCCAGTAGAAGGCTCAGGCCGAAACGCGCGCACATGCTATGAGCTTTGCTCCTTGTTTCCTCCCCAGACATTGCTGAGTACCTGACTTGAGGTGACGTATTGTTTATTTGCTGCTACAGACTAAGGTGTGCTTTTTTGACTGCATCATGTGTTTTTTACATTGAGTCCCACTGACTTTGCATTACTCTGTATTCATCTCAGAACTTAGGGAGATAGAAGTATTTTGCTGTTCATTGTATTAGCCACGTAAATTAGCCACCGTTTATTGTCTGTTGTCAGCCTTACTGTTTCCACCTTGTCAGGTACTTTTGAGCATTCATTTTGTCTATTTAGACTTTTGTACTGTCCCTTTGGGGACCCTCTGGTTAGAGGATATAACAAGTTTTGCTTTACATAGGGGATCCATGCCTTGTTTTAATTTTCTGTGCTTTCATTTTAATTTTATGTTCTGTGACAACTTTCAATAAAATTTTGTGATTTTGTACTGCCAAACTAGAGTGCTTTTTTTTGGGCTCTTTCTCTCTCTTGCTATATATATATATATATATATATATATATATATATATATATATATATATATATATATATATATATATGTTGCATTTGATTTTTCTCTTTAACATAAAGACAGAATGGAGTATATGTTGTTTTATGGTCTGTTCGTAAGAAGATTTTAATATGACAGAAAATAATGACACTTTAATTTCTGGATGTATACAGAATACCAGTACTTTAAGAAATATGGTAAACAAACCTTTTTTGAGAATAAAAGTACAAAGAGATGGCAAACGTGCATGTGACTTGCATCCTAGTCTTTACTTTGTGCCTCATTTTGCAAAAAACACATGTAGCCCCGAGGTTATTTTTCCCTCCCTGACCCCCCTCCGCGCTTGCCGTGGGGTCGCGGGTGCCGCCGGAGGCAGCGGTGGACCCGCCGGCGCTTCACGGGGGTGGGGGCCAGTGAAGGGAGCGCTCGGCATCCCTGGAGGTCCGGGCGGCTCCGAGAGCAGGGCGCCGCCATCAGCCGTTAGGTCGCGCATGCGCGGTAGCAGGCAGGCACAGGGAAGGCCCCAGATAGGTCACGCATGCGCAGAGAGGGGTAGACAGCTAAGGCAGCCCCAGAGAGATCGCGCGAGGGCAGGACAGGGAAAAGAGGAGTTGAGGCGGCCATTAGGCGTTCGCGCATGCGCGGGAGAAGCGCGCACGCGGCCCCAGTGTTTAGGCAGCCCCCTGGGAACTACAATTCCCAGGAGGCATAGGGAGACAGGCATCAGGTGCCTGAGTGTGGCCAATAGGGCTGGAGGAAGCTCAGCCCGGGAATATAGATACATTTCCCGGGCTTTGCACGCGTCAGTCAGGCAGAAGAGAAGGAAGGAGTAGGAAGGGTGCAGGGAGCGAGTGGCTCCTGCATCAGGTAAGGGTTCTCCTTAGGTCCCCAGGCAGGCCCCAATTCCCGGTAAGGGCAGGGGGTAACTGAAGAGGGACGGCCCTAGAGAAGGAGGTTACCCTTAGGTGCGGAAGGTGCAGTTTGGCAGTGCCACAACGGATAGGGCTGTGCGCACTGGCAAATAGGCACAGCGTGCGAGCAGTGGATTTGCTGCGGGTTCCAGTGAATGGTGTGTATCGTTCTGTGTGTGTTGCTGCATGTGCTGGGCGCAGTGTGTGCAGCGTGTGTGAATACCTGCAGGCTGACAGTGTGAGCTGTGTGTCTGCTGCAGGCTGTTAGCATCTGGGAGTTAGGAGTAGCTAGAGAGTTACAGATAGGACTGGGTAGCTAGGGGAGGGGGGGGGGCAGGTTATTGTTCCACAGGCCCTAGGAGTTTTCCCCAAGCCATCCTAGGTTGCGGTTCATCAGGGACAGGCCCTAGGTTAGGGTTCCTGTCCTGATAGGGTTAGTTAGGGATAGCGGCGGTTGCTGTTCCCGTGACGCGGTTGGTGTTGCCGAGAGACGGTTGAGTTCCCGGGAAGCGGTGGGACCTTCGTTGGGGTCCACGGAGAGAAGTACCTGGATAGGATCAGACGGACGTCTGACCCTTTTAGAAGAGAGTTGCAGGCCCGAGCATCGGAGTGCTCGGAAAGTACCTCTGAAGTATATAAGTGCACCAACTGGGCCCTAGCTTAATTTAGTGACTGCGCAGTCACCCACTACCTCCGTAGGATTACGAGACATTGGGTGTGGGGGATCACAGGACACTGGGTGGGAACACCAGACATTGGGCTGAGGTAATGCGGAAAGAGCATAAGGTTATGATGTTGTGTACTGCTTTGTTTGTGTGTTAGTAAAGTGTTAGTATTATATCTATGAGTGTTGTATTTCTTACCCAGGGCTATCTTTCATAACGGGGATCCTGGGTAAGTGGAGGCGCTGCACCAGGTAAATGGTAAGGGTTTCCCCAGGCTCCCAGCTAGCGGAGGCTCAGATCTCCTGGAGCCGCAGGTGTGATACAGTTACCAGTAGTCCCTTAGAAGAGGTGTGTCGCAAGGAAAGGGACCGGTTAGACCACAGAGGCCAATGTGAGATTGGGTGGGTCAGGCCGGTTCACAAAAAGGGCTACACACAAAATGACAAAAATTGCCAGTATAAACAAATAAACACCTGTTGACCAAGCGCGCGTTGCATAGACATCAAAAAAGTATATATTGTAAATACAAATTACAAACTAAATCACAAAAAACAACTTAAATATGTTTCGAATTACAGCATATGTACAGACTTGCATACTGTACTGGCTACACAAAGGCATTACAATGGAACTCCTCAATTACATTAAGTCACATGGGGCCTTAATATCAAAATCATAAATCCAGTGGGTTTCCTTGTGAAGTAAGATATTCTCTAATTCACCTCCTCTTACTCCCACATGTACTCTGTCTATTGCAGCCGGCATCTATACATGCCCTGTTTGGTAAATTTGTATTTATTTATGTAGCCAGGTCCCCCCTCTGCTCCGCGACCCCCCCTCCTTACCTCCGCTGCCGGGAGTCAGTGACAGACCCGCCGGCACTTCTGGAGGGTGGGGGCCGAGCAGGGAGTGTTTTGGCGCTTCGGAGGTCCCCGGCGGCTCCCGAGCAGGGCGCCGCCATCTTGCGCGAGTTCGCACATGCGCAGTGAGCACCGGCAGCCCTGAAGAGTTGCGCATGCGCAGTGGTAAGCGCGCAAACCCAGCCTACCAGGAAAGGCTCTTGAACGGGACTACAAGTCCCATGAGCCTTAGAAGCGCCCCATGGCGCCAGGGAGCCAATAGGGCTGGAGGAGCTCCCTGCTTGCAGGGTTTTGATACATTTCACGCGCGCGGGACACAGATCAGTCAGAACCAGGAAGAGCTAGGGGAAGGAGGTGAGTGCAGGGGTCTGTGACCCACTGCATTAGGCCAGCAGCCCCCTAGGCCCGAGTTAGGTCCTGAGCCCCTTACAGTTTGTGGTGCTACAGGGACAGGCCCTAGGTTAGGGACCTTGCCCCATGAGTGCCAGTGTCAGTTAGGGACACAGCGGACGCTGCGCTCCCCGAGAAGAAGCTTGGGCTCAAGCCTATGCCCCAAAGTGACAAAGACTATCTCCAGGGTGGGATCGCCCCTGGCGGACCCTCGTGCAAGGAAGGGCCGGATCGCAGATGGCATCACCAAGCGGCGGATCCTTTTTGAAGTTTCTTGCAGGCCCGAGTGCAGGAGCATTCGGCAGGTACCTTCATAAGTGCACCAACAAATCACCTTATATATTCTCACATAGTGGCAGTGCTGACCACGGGACAAAGGGGTTAGACTGTGGACACGGTGTGTGGGTACACGGTGGTGGGTGCAAGGTACACTCCTACTGGGGGTGAATGACATTTGGGACTTTGGTACATATTGGTACAGTTATTGAAGTTGATGTCCTATGGTTAATGCACGTGTAAGGTGTTATGGTTGTTATTCTGGAAATACAGTAAACTGGTTATATATATATCTCGGTGTATATACTTATTGTGTATGTGGGTCCTGTGTAGGCAATCTTCTACATTCCTAGAACCTTACACAGGTGGAGGTGCTGACTGAAGAAACGTTCCAGAGAATCACCCCAGGCTCTCACTAGTGGAGGCTCAGACATCCTGTGAGCCTGACAGGTATACTGCACCACACCTGGTAAGCCCTAGGTTCCCCCTCACATGCACTATATCTGTGATTGAGGTAGGGGAAATACCCGTTACATTTATAAAAATGTTTTACCGGGAAGTAATACTGTACTTTTTAACTAAGTTAACTCTCGTTTTCAAGTATGGACAGTAACTGTTGCCTGTAGTGAGGCTCAGGTATTTGTATGATAGATGTAGTTACTACTGTTGTTAAACAAAATCTGCAGTGAAAGGCACCACATAGCTTCAATAATATTTGTTCATGTTATTTTGAAAAGGCAACACATGTTTATTTAAGTATTACATGGATTGCTTGCTGCCATTGTAGACCTGAACAGTAAACCAGACATGGATCTTGAATGTGAAGGCAGAATTCAATCTATATACAGTATATTTTTCTAAGTGGTCACTAATCTGCTGTGATTAAAGGATTCCCTGTGATTTCAATGTATTTTTTTAAGTGACTAAGGTTTATCATGGCAAAATAAATATTTTTTGTTATTATTTTGACCGAATACAGTTTTTTTTAATGTCAATTAGGTTTTTGCTTTCTCCAAGTGGGATGTTACAAAACAACAACAATAAACACCTAACTTGACAACCAACAAATTACATAGCTACAGAAGTAGTGATCCAGTATATTACCTAAGCATTTCTAGAGCAAATGAAGCAAGATAAATGCATTATATTTGGTTCTATAAAGCTGAACAAAGTATTTTTGTAGTATGCATTGAGCTTATGACTTTGTTTCTTCTTTTTCCATGTTTCAATCTCAATTTTTTTTGCTCAAGTAAATTCTAATTGGTCTCCTACTCACGTCTATGAGAAGTCAGGGGGATGGTTTAAAATAGTTTCAGAGGTGATCAGATATGGTGTAAGAGTCAGAATAATTGTGGAAATTGAAACATAAAATGAGAACTTTCAAAGGATTTTTAGTAATTTACAATTGTTTGTGTGTTTTATTTGATCTAATTTCAGAAGCCCAGATTTGGAAGTGATATATAAGTACTGAGATAGGGATAATAATGTTATACCATTTATGATTAAACTAAGGCTACGGCCCCAGTGCTTCCGCTGCACGAACGCCTGCGAGTCTGGCAGCGCGTGCAGCCGATTCCCCGGCGTGCAGTGAGCTGCAGGGGGAAAGACAGGGGGGGTGTGGTGGGGGAGTGACGGGGGCGCGGCTATGATGTCACCCGGCAGGTTCGCCCTCATTGGCTGAACTGCCGGGGGGCGTGCCTAGCGCTCCGTCGCGAGTCCGGCTCTCAATTCTATTGAGAGCAGGAGAAACTCTCAGTGCAGTGCAGCAGCCTCCTCTCGCAACGGGCCCGGCCCCATTGAGGGGAGGGCTCTTGTCCCTGCAGCGTCCGCCGCAGCATCCGCCACAGCGGGCGCTGCAGTAGCCAGCGGGGACCTGGCCTTAGATCTCCCTGCATGCTTTCACTGTGCAGTGTATCTTCTAATTTTCTGAAGCCACTGATACGTTTCTTGTTTGTCTTACACACCCCATAAATAAAGTTTGAAGTGTGAGCCTTGAAAACTTGGTTGGAAATGCACTGCAAGTGTTTAAATCACCACAGCAATACACAAGCTGTCCTCTGGCTAGCGGTTACCTCAGTACACACTACACGGTGCTAACAGAAATAAAATGCCATGTGGTGGGTGTATTGTATGTCTTTATTTATATAGCGCCATTAATGTACATAGCGCTTCACAGTAGTAATACATGTGGTAATCAAATAAAAACAGAGCATGAGAATAAGTGCTTTAGACATAAAAGTAACATTAAGGAAGAGGAGTCCCTGCCCCGAGGAGCTTACAGTCTAATTGGTAGGTAGGGAGAATGGACAGACAGTAGGAGGGAGTTCTGGTAAGTGCGTCTGCAGGGGGCCAAGCTTTATGTATCATGTGTTCAGAATATCCACAGTGCTATTCATATGCTTCTTTAAGGGTGCTAGTCGGGTACTGAGGGGAAGGGCATTCCAGAGGTGTGGGGCAGTCTGTGAAAAGGGTTTAAGGTGTGAGAGGGCTTTAGATACAAAGGGGGTAGAAAGAAGACATCCTTGAGAAGAACGCAAGAGTCTGGATGGTGCATAACGAGAAATTAGGGCTGAGATGTAAGGAGGAGCAGAAGAGTGTAAAGCTTTAAAAGTGAGGAGAAGAATGGAGTGTGAGTTGCGGGATTTGATCGGAAGCCAGGAGAGGGATTTCATGAGGGGAGATGCCGAGACAGATCTAGGAAAGAGTAGAGTGATTCTGGCAGCAGCGTTTAGGATAGATTGTAGGGGAGACAGGTGAGAGGCAGGAAGGCCGGACAGCAGGAGGTTACAGTAATCAAGACGGGAGAGAATGAGGGCCTGAGTCAGAGGTTTAGCAGTCGAGCAACAGAGGAAAGGGCGTATCTTAGTTATATTGCGGAGGAAAAAGCGACAGATTTTAGAAATGTTTTGAATGTGAGAGAGGAGTCGAGTGTGACCACTAGGCAGCGTGCTTTGGCTACTGGGTGAATGATCGTAGTTCCAACAGTAATGTTGAAGGAGGTAGTAGGGCCAGGTTTTGGAGGAAGTATGAGGAGCTCTGTTTTAGCCATGTTGAGTTTAAGGCGGCAGAGGGCCATCCAGGATGATATAGCAGAGAGACATTCAGAAACTTTGGTTTGTAGAGCAGGTGTAAGGTCGGGTGTTGAAAAGTATATTTGTGTGTCGTCAGCATAGAGGTGATAATTAAACCCAAAAGATGTTATTAGGTCACCTAGAGATTGTGTACAGAGAAAAGAGAAGAGGTCCCAGGACAGAGCCCTGGGGTACCCCCACAGAGAGATCAATAGAGGAGGAGGTGGTGTTAGCAGAAGAGACACTGAAAGTACGATGGGAGAGGTAGGATGAGATCCAGGATAGAACTTTGTTCTGAATACCAAGAGTATGGAGAATGTGAAGGAGAAGAGGGTGGTCCACGGTGTCAAATGCTGCAGAGAGGTCGAGTAATATGAGCAGAGTGTAATCACCTCTGTCTTTGGCAGCATGGAGGTCGTCAGTTATTTTAGTGAGGGCTGTTTCCGTGGAGTGAGCAGTGCGGAAGCCAGATTGTAGAGGGTCTAGGAGAGAATAGGCGTTGAGAAAATGGAGCAAGCGAGAGAATACAAGACGTTCAAGGAGTTTAGAGGCAAAAGGCAGGAGGGAGACAGGTCGATAGTTAGAAAGACAGGTAGGGTCAAGCTTGCTGTTTTTGAGTAATGGTATGACTGTTGTATGTTTGAAGGAGGATGGAAAGGTTCCAGAGCAGAGGGAGGAGTTAAAAATGTGTGTGAGCGTAGGGATTATAGTAGGAGCATGAGGTTTTAGGAAATGGGAGGGAATGGGGTCAAGAGGGCAAGTGGTAGAGGGAGAAGAGGTGATCAACAGCGACACATCCTCCTCTAAGACAGTGGAAAAAGTGTCAAGGAAGGCAGGAGGAGAGTTAGGAAGAGGTGTAGGAAGGGAGGAAGAAACAGAGGGGATGTTCTGACGTATGAATTCCACATTTTCCTTAAAATAGTCAACAAAGTCCTGAGCGGAAATGGAGGAAGGAGAGGCAGCTAAGGGTGGTTTGAGTAGAGTATCAAAGACAAAGAACAGTCGGCATGGGTTAGACTTGTGCATGTTGATTAGTGAAGAAAAGTAGGCTTGTTTAGCTTGCGAGAGGGCAGAGTTGAAATAGGATAGCATAAATTTGTAGTGAATTTGCGAAAGTATGAGATTTCCTCCAGAGGCGTTCAGAGGAACAAGTGGAAGAATGCAGCATGCGCGTGTGGGAATTTAGCCAGGGTCTAGGGTTAGAAGGGCGAGGGCGGCAGAGAGAAAGCGGGGCATGTAGATCAAGAGAGGAGGACAAGGCAGAGTTGTAGTTCCTGACCAGGTTGTCGGGGTCTGTAGCAGAGCTGAGAGAGGAGAGGGAGGAGCGTAAAGTGGACTCAAAGTCTGGTAAGTGAATAGAGTGCAGGCTTTTCAGAATCGGGGGGTAGATGGAGGTGGAGAAGGGGAGAAGCGAGATAGAAAGAATGAGATGAGGTGATGGTCAGAGAGAGGAAAAGGGGAAATGGAGAAATCAGAGAGAGAGAAGTTTTTTGTGAAAACCAGGTCTAAGTAGTGGCCATTCTTGTGGGTGCTGGCTGCAGTCCACTGTTGAAGGCCAAAAGAAGAGGCTGGAGAAAGAAAGCGGGATGCCCAAGGGAGAGAGGGGTCATCAATGTGGCAATTGAAGTCCCCAAGGAGAAGAACAGGGGAGTCTGAGGAGAGAAAGAAAGAGAGCCAGGATTCAAAGTGAGAGAGAAAGGCAGAAGGGGGATGAGTAGAGGTAGGTGGGTGATAGATGACCGCCACATGGACAGGGAGAGGAGAGAAGATCTGGACAGTGTGAGCCTCAAAGGAGGGAAAAGCAACAGATTGAGGAATAGGAAGGGTTCGGTAACGGCAGAGAGAGGAGAGCAGGAGCCCCACGCCTCCACCCCTGCCATCAGGGCACGGAGTGTGGGAGAAGGAAAGGCCACCATAGGAGAGGGCAGCTTCCAGAGCAGAGTCAGACTGAGTGAGCCTGGTCTCAGTTATAGCAAATAGGAGCAGAGAGTGAGAGAGAAAAAAGTCATGTACAGAGAGGAACTTGTTAGAAAGGGAGCGAGCATTCCAAAGGGCACAGGAGAAAGGGAGGGTGGCAGGGGATGGGTATGAGGTTGGAGGGGTTGACACCAGGAGTAGAGGTTGCAATTGGCAGGCGAGGACGAGCACATGTAGGAATAAGGCAGGGACCAGGATTGGGAGAGATTTCCCCAGAAGCAAGGAGAAGAAGCATGGAAAGAAAGAGAATGTGTGAGGATGATTTGTAGGTATGTGCTTTATTGCTGGGGATATAGCTGTGTGGTGTCAGAAGGTGCAGGTAAGAAAGGAGTTCATGTGAACAGAGAAGTGGTGAAGGAAGGAGAGATGGAGATATATGAATAGAGTTAGAGACATAATGAGGCTGGTAAAAAGAAGTGCATAATTTGAGAAGAAGTGAAGTCACAGCAGATATAAATGGTAAAGTCAGCATCACAGCAGTAATGATGCAGTCTGGTATTGATGATATCCTCCTTTCCAGCGTAGTTCAAATGCAGGAATCAGGGCCAGATGGGGGTGTCCACTTCCTCACTTCTTTTGAACTTCCTTTTAAACTTCAGTTGTTCAGTAGTCCTGCCACTTATAATGGGCCACTTGGACATGGGCATGTAGGGTGTGATGGAGGCCATGTGCAGCCTGAAACCTGAAAATGTTCCAGATGTGTGGGAGGATAAAGTTGTGACAATGGCACAAAATGCATCAAATTGCAGTGTGATGAAGTTCAAATGTAGCACAAAAGCCTGACATAGGTTACTTGTGTGGGAGATGTAAAGTTCTGAAAATGGCTGAAGGTTTCCAAAATGTAAAAGTACTTTAACTGTGAGAGCTCTTATGATTTCACAAAATTATTCCTCACAGTATTCCAAATGTATTATTATTATTATTGTTAAATAAATCATGACGCGGTGTAATATGTCATGTGTTGTTGTTCATTTGAGGCTGTATTTACCTAATTTTAAGACCTGCTAAGGAACAGATGATTGTTATTATGTCCTGATATGTAAAACCATGGAATTCAAAGAGGGTGTACTTTCTTTTTCACATGACAGAAATACACAGTAAAATACTTATATATTCTCTTGAAATAGGGTCATTTAGTTGAACCCTTTGGCCAAAGCGTTGTAAGCTTGCGAGCCATGTCAAGGCAGACACCTGTTCGCAAGGCCTAACACTACCAGATAAAATACTAATATACCTCTATAAGGTTTAAAATTCTCATTTACCTCTATTAGGAGGGAGAAAGACCACAGTGGGTCTATATCCAGCAGAATGAGGAACCTGCAAACTAGGGAAGTGGGGAGGGGCGGGCTTAAAACCTGGGAAGGAGGAGCCACTAACCTCCACCAGCTGGAACAGCTGAGAATGGGTTAACAAAACACAGAACCCCAGCAAGCTCTTTTTGGGAACCCCTGAGCCCCCACAATATATATATATATATGTATATGTGTCAAAATGGAGTGCTATTGAGCTATATGTATACAACAGACAACAGAGAAGCCCAATGCTACATCCAACATGACAGAAATACACAGTTAAATACTTATATATTCTCTTGAAATAGGGTCATTAATTTTAAGACCTGCACAACAGTGGATTGTTATTATGTCCTGATATGTAAAACCATGGAATTCAAAGACGGTGTACTTTATTTTTCACGTGTGTATGTGTGTGTGTGTGTGTGTGTGTGTATATATATATATATATATATATATATGTGTGTGTGTGTGTGTGTGTGTGTGTGTGTGTGTGTGTGTGTTTCACATGCCCTTTGTGTGACCCAAGGTATGAACAGATGACAAGATACCATATGTGATCTTACTAACCACTAAGAATTAAACACATGGTTATGTGCAACGAGGAAAACACCAAAACTTGTATAAAATCAGAGTAACCTGGGTGGAAGGAGCAGCAGGTTCCAGAAATGAATGTTGAACACTTGTCTCAATGCAGCCATACAGGGAAGCAAAGTTGGACCTGATTTTGGAGATAATGGAGAGGGTCATCACAGGTCTCTATTCTATTCTAGGTCCACAGCAACAGGAGAGAGCAAGACATCTGGAGGCACCCTCCCCACCCCTTATGTCTCAAAGCTATACCATGATTTTACAGAACATCACAGACAAGGGGGAAATTCTGGCTATATGACCCCCTGACGGAAGGGGGTCCTGTAGGAAAGTGGCATCCAAGAGCAGTTAGCTGTGCTTGCTTTCCAAAGCAAACCTGCGGCACTCCAGAGGCAAAGACAACAGATGATCCATGGGAATGCAGTAGGGGACATCCCGATTTCCGTTATACCAATGGAAACTCTGTCAAGATACTGTTGCAACAAAATGTGCAGGACAGACACATCGATTTGCCGTGCTAATTTTCAAGAACCGTGTCAGTTTTGAGCAATATTCCCAGTGGAGCAAACAAGTAAGCTTTGATGACTTTCGGGGGAAGAGGACGATTTCCACCAATTTCAGGAGAGCCATTATAGATTAACCAAATAAGCATTGCACAATTCAAGACCATCAATGCCATTTTGCGGCATCAGAGGGCTCTGGGCTGGAGTGCTCCGGGCGAAGAAGATGACTTTGTGAACTAAAGAAATAAAGATTTTTATAAATATTTTCAATGTAATAAATACAGTTTTACAGAAAATGTTTTTTTATTAAGTACAGTAAGTGGTGCTGGTGGTGGTATACAATGCCAAGTAAGGGGTGATGGTGGTGGTATACAATGCCAAGTAAGGGGTCATGGTGGTGGTATACAATGCCAAGTAAGGCCTCGGCCATGGTTCTGGCGGGCGGGCGGAGGCGCACTGAGGCTCAGGGAAAGCGGTGCTTTCCCTGGCCTTAGACAGCGCGCCATCTGGGGTCGTGTCGGCGGGCGGGCCAGTGACGTAATGGAGAGGGTGGGCGAACCACTCACGTGACCGGCCCTGCGCTCTGGCAAGCGGGAAAATATAAAATTTCCCTAAGACCTTCCGCAAGCGCGCGGAAGCGTAGGCGAGCCCCTACTAAAGCCGCTCTCATTGCGGCTGTAGGGGCTCAGTGCCGAGTGGAAGCGCGCCTCAGCCCGCAAGTACTAAACATGGACGCGGCCTAAGAGATGATGGTGATGGTATACAATGCATGTAAGGGGTGCTGGTGGTAGTATACAATGCAAGTAAGGGGTGATGGTGGTAGTATACAATGCAAGTAAATGGTGATGGTGGTGGTATACAATGAATGTAAGGGGTGCTGGTGGTAGTATATGTAACCCTGTTTCCCCCACCCAATCTCACATAGGGCCTATTTCTGGGAAACTCGCTCTGGTTACATGGTTGAGTGTGGTGCAAACCTGCTGGTAAAAGGGGGCCCTGGGTCTCCCGCATGATGGTATAGGGGAATGACAGGACAGGCTTCTGGGGTCTTGCCCGAATAGTATTCACAGGTGCAGCGCCTCCATCTCTTGTAGCCCCCAGGTGTACGGGGAGAAGTCTCTGCAGGAGAATCTCTTCCCCCTCCTCCCAATAGACTTCACTCTCAGACAGGAGGTATAATAAAACATAGTGTCTTTTAATCACACTCTGTATTCAGCAGCACAGTTGATGGTAGCTTGTAGGGTGTGCACCCTCCGGATGTCCCTGGACTCACTCCCAGCCATAGGGCACCAGGAGCGGTCCCAGCTCTTCCCTTATCTCCTGGTGGGATAAGAGGAAAAGTTTTTCCCCCACTCCCCGAAGGGAGGGCCTCAAACTGCCAGAGCCCTGACAGCTTGGTTAGGGTAAACCAGCCTCTCTCACGGTAGAGGCAGACTGGCTAAATACAGGAAGTGCAGTGCCTTAAGTACAAGTCCAGTAGGAACCACCCTTGTGCCTCTGATTGGACACAAGGCCTGATTACACAACCTTCCCTGACTCAATGCACTGCTATGAGTGGGGAAAACCCATAATTACTCCTGGCAAACCTACCCTTACTAGGCCTTACTGCCAGGAGGAGAGAAGACCTACTGCACCGACACACTTTATTCGAGCAAATACCCAGTATGTACCTGGCAGATACCTGGAATTCGCCGCTCCTCACCTCTGACAAGCCCCGTTGCGTTTGCCTTCCCAGCCTGGGTTCATGCCTGGCTGACGGGCGGCTGATCTGTTAAATGATAATGATTAGGATTTAATAGGCTGCAATGCTTCGCGTGTCTACCAGATGGCATAAATTCATGAATTGTATAATATATATATATATACTGTGCAGTATTGCAGCCAGCGGGAATAAAATGCTTCAATCCCTGCCTGGAAAATACCTCAATGCACTCGGGCAGAAAACAGTCACAAACCTCAATACACCCGGGTATACCCGAATTCGTGGGACTAGCCGAGCTCGAATAAAGTGTGTCGCCAGTGTACAGCCCAAAAACCAATCAGGGCTACATATACAATGCAATTAAGGGGGTGATGGTGGTGGTACTGTATACAATGCCAAGTAAGGGGTTTTGGTGGTAGTATACAATGGCAAGTAAGGGGTGATGGTGGTTTTATACAATGCAAGTAAGGGGTGCTTGTGGTGGTATACAATGCGAGGTAATGGGTGATGGAAGCCATCCACTACATTTTCTCATGCTTGACCCGTCTACCAAAGAAAGGGTTACTGTACATACTGTACAACCAATACTAGCAAAGATGCTGCAATATCTAAGGACACAGCTTCTCAACATAGAGTACATGTATTAGTGAAAGGGGCAGCAATGTGTCAGTTTCGGTACAGTGGAATGTGCTGGGTTATGTAACTGTAGTTCGTGAGAGTCAAGTAATCTGCTTATGTTAATGTACTAATTATGTAATTAAAAATGGAAATTATGACAGGGATAGAAACTATGCCTTGTAAACATTGTACTGTAATTTAAAATGTTCTTTAAAATCCTCTCAAATTCTATACAAGAAAATCTATGTTCAGCTACTTGTATATTATTTGTGCCATGCTATATAAGGGAATGTTGTTTAACACTGCATTGGACTGTGTAGCTCAAACATTTTCTCAAACAAATAAACACGTTTTGTTAAATAGTATTTGTTTTTTTTATCTTTGATAAAGCGCAGGCATCTGCGTGAAACGCGTAAAAGGATTATCCCTCGCTGTATTCTAGTGCCAATACATTTTTTTGTTGTACTTCATCCGATGGCAGTCTGGTTTCAATTTTTTTTCCCTATGGCAGCCTCTTTACCGATTTCTTCCCGGCAGGAGCACACCGACAGCCCCCGATGACCCACGGAACGGAGTGAGTAATTCATTCAGCATTTTACACTCACTCCATCATGGACTTATATCATATTGGGCTTCATTGCTCTTACAACTGCAGACTCCCACAAAATGTTCCTAAATGTTTAGGTTAGTGAGCCTGCCTCCAGTGTGGTTTCCTAAACATCTATAAGGTCACATAATGGCTTTATGATATCAGTGACAATTACTGACTCCGTTGGACAATTTAGTCTGTATTACAGACACTGTCTGGGACATCATGTATATTTTTCTATACACTCAGAGATGAACTTTCATTTTTTGTATTGTATAGACTATCATCTTAGTCGCATAGCTGGGAGTTTTCCTCCCATCATTTGTGCGGTATCATTTTTTAATTAACTGACACTACCATAGTGCCTGTTCAGCAGAAGAAAAAAAAAACATATTGCAGCATAATAAACCAGACCACCCACAGAGAAAATAACGTTAGAGAAAAATGAGAATGCCCTTACAGCGCAACAACATTTACTTGAATAGCTATTATTGATATAAAAAATATGTGGGCACACCAGTGTGAAATGAATCGTTATATTAATGGGTCACCTGTGTTTTCTAAGCATAGATTAATAAGTGGTAAATCAATATTTAATATGTTTTATTTAAGTGCAAACTGGATATTCTTAAAAACAGATTAGCAAATGAAAAGACAAATATAGTTCATTTTTTTTTTAGGAAATGTTAATTTGGATCTGATGCTTAATACTAAATCACAGTAAAAAACATTTGATTTGTATTATGAATTATTCTTAATACAAACAAGACTGCAGCAAGGTCAACCAACTGGCCATAAGTTTGGGAGTTCCCAATGCTAAACTCTGACTTAAACATCAAGTGTCAGCCGTGATCAAATCTTCCAGCTAAAGAACATAGCCAGGATTAAGCACTTAATTCCCCCAGAGAATCTTACTGCACTTGTCAATGCCTTTGTGTCATCACGACTGGACTACTGCAATGCCCTCTACCTGGGTCTTCCGTAAAAAGAGCTGCGTCGCCTGCAGCTAGTGCAGGATGCTGCGGCCAGTTTGTTAATTAACCAGGACCATTCCTGCCACATGACACATGTTTTACGTTCTCTTCAGTGTCTGAGAACAGTGAATTTATTTCAAGATCTATTAATATTGAATTTATTTCAAGATTGGCTTGCTGACATTCAAAGCACTACACGACCAGGGTCCCAGATATCTGAAAGAGCTTCTACAGTAGTTCCCTACACTCCCATTTGCACACTTCGATCTGCATTGTATCAGGAGATTCTAGAGTAGCATTTCAGGCCATTCGTCCGTCAGCTGAAGCTGAACTGAAAGTGGGTCATGCAGCAAGACAATGATGCTAAAAATACAAGCAGGTATATAAAAGAATGGCTGCAGAAGAATACATTCTGAGTTTTAGATTAGCCTAGTCAAAGTCTGGACCTAAACGTCATCAAAATGTTGTGGCAGGACCTGAAGCGAGTTGTCCATGCAAGGAAGGCCTCAAATGTCACTAAGTTGAAGCAGTTCTGTAATGAGGAATTGGCTAAAATTCTTCAAAAACAATGTGAAAGACTGACCAACAGTTACAGGAAATGCTCAGTTGAAGTAATTACTGCTCAAGGGGGTGCCACAAGGTACTAAATCTAAATCTAAAGGTTAACATACCCTTTCACACGTGGATATTGAATGTTAAATCATTTATGGTTAATAAATGTCTAAAAAGTATCATGTTTTTCTACAATTTGTTTGATCAGGTTATCTTTATTTTATGTCGTCTTCCAGGTAGGGGGAGCGCTTGTGAATCACATGATGAAATATAAAAAGAGAAAATACAAATAAGGGTGTAGCCATTTAAGAAATAAAGGTCTATCTACAAATGAATGTGTTGGTCTCACTCACAGATTTCTTCTAAAACAAAAGGCATATCATAGATCCATCTCTCTCTGATGAGAGCTCTTGAAAAGACCCTCTGGGATATATGTCTGTAAGGCCACTTCAGTGTATTTTTCTCCCGAGAAAGAAGAGAGCTTGCAATAGTGTTGTATTGTAAAAACAAAAATATATTGCACAAATCAGACTATTCCACTCACATTTTGCTCTATTCAGGGTGGAAGCACCATTTCCGGTCTATTGGCTCCACTCTGCTGCCAGTACTCCCACAGCTACGTCAGCCGACGAAGTATAGCGAAACGCGTTAAATCTACAGTTCCCAGGAGGCCTGATGATCGTAGCTGTTGGAGTACTGGCAGCAGAGTGGAGCCAAAAGACTGGGAAGGTGCTTCCGCCCTAAATAGAGCCGTCAGAGGAAGTGACGTATGCGGATACGATAGAGGCAGTGACCGGACCGGCCAGAATCCAGCGATCCACGGTTCTCTCACCGAATATAATTTGTTGCAAAATGTGAGTGGAATAGTCTCATTTGTGCAATATATTTTTGTTTTTACTATACAACACTATTGCAAGCTCTCTTCTTTCTCGGGAGAAAAATACACTGAAGTGGCCTTACAGACATATATCCCAGAGGGTCTTTTCAAGAGCTCCCATCAGAGAGAGATGCATCCATAATATGCCATTTGTTTTAGAAGAAAACTGTGAGTGAGACCAACACATTCATTTGTAAATAGAACTTTATTTCTTAACTGGCTACACCATTATTTGTATTTTCTATTTTTTATATTTCATCATGTGATTCACAAGCGCTCCCTCTACCTGGAAGACGACATACAGCTTTTGGGACCAGTGGACGGTCCAGCATCAGGGTGTAGAGGTGCTAATTTATATACTTCACTTTATATCACTATATTGTTTCAATTTCACTCATTTTGGTGAAGGTTTATATTCACATTACCATATTTGAGGTATTTTATGTTGTATTAAATTCACTGTATTTTGGGTTACCACACCTGTTCTATTGGTTCACCAAACACAGTTATACAACATTGCTATAGAAGTGCTCGGTTCCATCTGCTTTTTTCCATTGTTATCTTTATTTTACTGTATGTCTATTATTATGACTTAAATTCAGATCTAATAACATTTTAGGTTTTAAATATGTGAAAATCCTAAGGGATTCACAAACTTTTTCTCACCCTTATATATCGGTGGGTCTTCGGGTTTTGATACCTAAATTGTGGTTGTTCGTTGATGTCATTGCTGCTCAATGGGTTGCCACACGGTACTGACTCTAAAGGTTCACATATTGATATTGAATGTTGAATCATTTGTAGATAAATAAATGTTGAAAAGTATCAAGTTTTTGTGTCATGTGTTTGTCTGGTCCTGCTGCATTGGGGATCCTCTCACATTGGTTTCAGACGCGCGCTGCGGACCGTAAGTGACGCGACTGGAGAGAGATCCGAACGGAGAGGGGATGAGAGCCGAAAAGCTACACTCGCTTTTACTATGTGCTTGTATTTTATGTTTAAAATGTACAGTAAGTGTATTTCCACTAGTTTTTATTAGATAAAGAGTTTTGAATTACACTGATGTGCACTACAGGCATACCCCGGTTTAAGGACACTCACTTTAAGTACACTCGCGAGTAAGTACATATCGCTCAGTAGGCAAACGGCAGCTCACGCATGCGCCTGTCAGCACGTCCTGAACAGCAATACCGGCTCCCTACCTGTACCGAAGCTGTGCGCAAGCGGGGAGACTATAGAGCCTGTTACACATGCGTTATTTACATCAGTTATGCGCGTATATGATGATTGCAGTACAGTACATGCATCGATAAGTGGGAAAAAGGTAGTGCTTCACTTTAAGTACATTTTCACTTTACAGATGTAGCCAAGTCCCCCTCGCGCACTCACCCCCTCCTTCCTCGTTGTGAGCGCGCGGTGTGGGCGTGCGGCTGGTTGCTAGGGTTGGATCGGGCGGTTGCCGGGGACGTGATCGGGCCGGTTGCCGAGGCCGCGATCGCGTTGCTGGGATCCCCGGCGGCCGGTGAGCAGGGCGCCGCCATGTTAGGGCTGTTGCGCATGCGGAGTGACAGAGCCCAGCGCGGGAGGCCCAGATAGCTCGCGCATGCGCGAGCTGAGCCTGCCAGCCCCCAGGGTGCATAGGGGCAGAGACACCTGACTCCAGGGAGCCAATAGGGCTGAGGGATTGCCTGGGGGAGAGAATAGATACATTTCGCGGGGTTTGCAGTCAGGATCCGAACCAGCTAGGGGTAAGAGGTGGATGCAGGGGTCAGTGACCCTCTGCATTAGGCCAGCAGCCCCCAGGCCCCAGTTAGGTCCTGAGCCACTTAATAGCTTGTGGAGTATAGGGACAGGCCCTAGATAGGGACACTGCCCCATTTATTGGTAGCTTAGTCAGGGACACAGTGCTAAAGCCGTGCGGCCCTGCGAGGTGGGTTCTGGGCTCAGAACACCATCAAAGACCCTGGGACTAAGGTGATATTATCCGCGCTGGAATTCACCCAACGCGGTGTGGAGGACAACGTCGGATCGGGCGGATCTCCAGTGATATCGCGGTACCCGTGGCTGGAGCCCGGGCAGGTAACCTGTAACTCACGTGCACCAACCAGGCCTATCACCAGACATAGTGGCTGCGCAGTCACACATACACATGCACAGTGGTATTTGACTTTGGGGGTGCGAGACATTTGGGTGGGGGTTACTGGACACGGGGTGGGATCACTCTGTGGGAGGTTAGCGTCCGCCGTGACGCCCAGTGTGGTTAGCGTCCGCCGTGACGCCAGAGGTGGTAGCGTCCGCCGTGACGCCTAGTGTGATTAGCGTCCGCCGTGACGCCCAGTGTGGTTAGCGTCCGCCGTGACGCCAGAGGTGGTAGCGTCCGCCGTGACGCCTAGTGTGATTAGCGTCCGCCGTGACGCCCAGTGTGGTTAGCGTCCGCCGTGGCGCATGAAGGTTGTGTTGATGTATGTAGATACAGTTTGTTATGCAGTAAAGCCAGTCCTGTTTTACATTTGTTCGCTTTGTGTGGTTGTTTCCTGTGAGGGCCTCCTCCCACTCCGTTGGGATCCCTCCCAGGTGGAGGCGTTGCACCTAGAGATGTATAAGATGTATGTACCCCAGGTTCCCCGTGGCGGAAGCTCAGCCCTCCTGTGAGCCAACAGGTAATGCACCACACCTGAGTAACCTTGCATGTTCCTACACCTCCACAGTATTATCTGCGAGTGGGTGGGGGAAAACCCGTTACATTTGGAGGCGCTGCTGAGATCAAGTCCTGGGGTGCCCTGTTCCATTTTTTTTTCTAAATTGCCCGATTCATATTTTTATCATGTCCGTACCGTCACCGCAGGATGTCCATGCATGGGCCTTAGCGCACCAAGTATCCCCAAGACGCGCGGTTGCAGTGAGCGGGGTAGCAATGGATACAGACTTATCTACAGTGCGCACGCAAGTAAGAAGTTGCCCGGGGTTGGCCACCGCCCGGGTGATAGACTATAAACTGGATGTTGCTGGCCGGGGGATCACCTGTCTCCTGTTCACCATGGGTGACATATGCTTAGAAACGGCCCCCCATGTATTAAACCTACCCGAGCCCTCCGCAGAGGACTGCCGCATGATCTACGCTGACTCTAAATCTCCTGAAGAAGCGTCCACTAGTACTGGATTACACCCGAGCCAACGAGTGACCAGTACGCCTCACCGGGTGGACCCCCCTAGGGTCTCTTTCACCCCAAGCGGATTAGGAGGTACCACCAGCTGGGCAAGGAGCCCGCTCATCCCACCCAACCCTGATCAATGGTCTGGCGGGACCCCAACCATGCCTAGAATAGGAACTGGGCGCAGTAGTCAGGCCCTTAGTGGGAATCTTGACGTGAACACGATAGCCTCCCAACTAGTAGAAGCTGTAACCATTTCGACGCAAGCACAGAACTACCGGAAACTCAAGGCCTTCTCTGGGATTCTGCCGACGCCCACGGGAGAAGAGGGGATCGAGGCATGGAGGGACCATACGCTTCAAATTATAGAGGAGTGGTCGTGTTCTGAAGCCAGCAAGAGACAAAGACTGGTCGAGTGCCTCCGAGGCCCCGCCGCTCGGTTAGTGCGGGCGCACAGGAGCGTGGAAGGAGAAGTTACTGCCCAGGAACTAGTGGAAATGCTAATTAAATCCTTTGCCAGAAAAGACGACGAAGATGAGCTACTGGCTCAATTCAAAGCCCTCCGACAACGTGAAGGACAAGATTTATCTGCCTTCGTTTGTGACCTACAGCTGTCCCTGGGCACCCTCCTGGACAAGCATATCATTTCCGCGGCCGAAGCGGACCGATACCGGTTCAAACAGCTACTCAAGGGGTCGTTGCCTGACCACAACATAGCAATAATGATGCGGGCCGCCCCGGTCGCGGCAGTATCCCCTAAATACGGGGAACTAATGGATTACATAAGAGACCATGAAGTGCAGCGCCATTTCCATGAATCAAAGAAACCCAAAACTACCCCCAAGAATGACCCTATGGCCCCCTCGGCCCCAAAGAGTAAGAAACCTTCCACACCAGAGGAGGAAGCGACCCCCAAGTCGTCTGTTCGGGAAAGTCGTAGTTCTGAGCGGTCCTCATCCACGTATAAGGGTCGTCCGGACCGCCGTGAGGTATCTTGCTACAACTGCGGGAAGAAGGGCCACATCTCGTACTATTGTCCGGAGAAGGAGGACCAACCGGAAGAAAAACCTCCCGACAGAAGAAGCACCACCCGATCGATGGTATGCCGAGCCCAGACCGTCGAGCCTGATGTGAACACCCCTCAGGGAACAAAAGGATTCCCCTGCTGACGCTGGCCCCAGTGGTGACGCCTCACCCGGCGAAGCTTGCAGTCAAGTGGGCCCTGCGGCCATCGTGCCTGTGGTAATAGAAGGGATATACGCCTCAGCTCTATTGGACACCGGGTCACAAGTGACCATAATATATCGCAAGTTCTATGACCAGCACCTTCAACACTGCCCTCTGAGGCCGGCCGAACATATGAAGGTTAGGGGATTGAGTAATGAAGACTACCCCATCGATGGGATTGCAAGGGTCCAGCTGGACATACTCCAACTGAACACCGGCAAGAAGCACCCTATGCAGGTAGCGGCCATGGTATGCCCGGAGCCCCACGACCATTGCAAGTACCCCATCATCTTGGGAACCAACGCGGACATAGTGCAAGCTATAATCCGAGCTTACTTGAAAGAGACCAACGAGCTGCCGCTGGCCGATTCGCTACTAGACCCCATCTTACGAGAGGAGTGCCACCGGGTATATGCCTTGGAG
This sequence comes from Ascaphus truei, assembly GCF_040206685.1. NCBI lineage: Eukaryota > Metazoa > Chordata > Amphibia > Anura > Ascaphidae > Ascaphus > Ascaphus truei. The sequence goes on along the minus strand of NC_134484.1, from coordinate 402,500,165 downwards.
CGTCATGGGGACCTCTACAATCGTCAACGCGGAATGACGACCATTTCACCAGGGGGAGTGAAACGCCTGGCCGTCTGGTGCTGTTATCCGGGTCGGGAAGAGACCGATCATCTGTTCTCTCTGGAAAGTGACCCTGAGGAAGAGATCCAGAAAGGATATAGGTTAATACCTGAAGTGAGAGAGTGGACGACCCGAATTCCTCTCCGAACCCATGTGTATATTCACAACATCTCTCCATTTCCAATGGACATCGATGTAGGACAAAGTCTGGGCAGTATATATCCCGTCAGCCCGGTAGAAACAGCGCCCCAGGTGAACGCCGCTGCAGTAGGTGAGCAGTTAGCCGACCTGGACTTCAACTTCGGAGACTCGACTCTGCCAACTGAGTGGAAGGGTCGACTGACGGCCAAGCTGAGGGAAAGAAGAACAGTATTTTCTACCCGTGAGATGGATGTGGGCCGCAGCCGCAGCGCCCAACACACTATTAGGCTGAGTGACGCCACTCCATTCCGTGAACGTTCTCGTCGTATCGCCCCCAGGGATGTGGACGACGTAAGGGATGTCCTGGAGGAGATGAAGACCGCTGGAATACTGACGGAGTCGGGGAGTCCTTATGCATCACCCATAGTGGTAGTAAGGAAGAAGAATGGATCTGTAAGATTGTGCGTCGATTATCGAACGCTGAATAATCGTACGGTACCTGACCAATACAATCTCCCTCGTATTGAAGAGATCCTGAATGCTCTGAACGGGAGCCAATGGTTTAGTGTGCTCGATTTGCGATCTGGGTACTACCAGGTGCCCATGAGTGAAGAAGATCAGGAAAAGACTGCCTTCGTCTGTCCCCTGGGCTTCTACCAGTTTACGCGTATGCCCCAAGGTATATGTGGAGCCCCGGCTACCTTCCAGCGGCTGATGGAAAGGACAATAGGGGACATGAACCCTCGGGAGTGTCTGGTTTACCTGGACGACATCATTGTCTTCGGGAAGACCTTAGAAGAACACGAGGAGAGGCTGCTGAAGGTGATAGATCGTCTTGGCCAAGAAGGATTGAAGCTATCACTCAACAAGTGTAGGTTTTGTCACACCTCGGTGACCTACGTGGGACACATCGTGTCTGCCCAGGGGATTGCTACTGATCCAGCCAAGGTAGAAGCTGTGGTGAACTGGCCGCGTCCCGATAATGTCACGGAACTGCGGTCCTTCCTCGGTTTCTGTGGGTATTACCGTCGGTTCGTGGAAGGGTACTCTAGTCGAGCTAAACCCCTGAACAATTTGCTGAAGATATACCCTGAAGATACTGGGAGAAAGGCCACGTCGGCCCGTCAACCGTTTGGCGATAAGTGGACGCCTGAGTGTGAACGGGCCTTCCTGAACTTGAAGAAAAGTCTGACTGAAGCACCAGTGCTTGCCTATGCTGACCCAGAACAACCGTATGTCCTGCATGTGGATGCCAGTCTCAATGGACTGGGTGCTGTCCTGCATCAGAAGCACCCCGAAGGTCTTCGGCCTGTAGCCTACGTCAGCCGCAGTCTGACACCCAGTGAGCAGAAATATCCGGTACACAAGTTAGAGTTCCTGGCTCTTAAATGGGCGATCACGGAGAAACTTCATGATTACCTCTATGGTGTTACGTTTGAGGTAAGGACCGATAACAATCCCCTCACGTACATCAATACTTCCGCCAAATTGGATGCAGCCGGACATCGATGGCTGGCGACACTATGCAACTACCGATTCTCCATGAAGTACAAGCCAGGGCCTCTGAACATTGGGGCCGATGCTCTATCACGACGACCAGGATTGAGTGCTACCCTTGATGATGATGAATGGGAAGAGATCCCTGGACCTGGGATGCGAGCAATGTGTAGTATAGCGGCCGTCATCAATGATCAAGTCGCATTCTCTGAACTAAGAGTTGTTAGGGTGCCAGTCGCAGGCGATCCCTGCTGCCTACTGCGACCCCGCAGGGATGAACATAACCCAGGACAAAGTCATAAGATGGAAAGACTTAGTGGACTATCAATTAAGAGATCCAGTAATCAGCATCATACGACAAGCCGTTCAGCGAAAGAACCCCGCTCTATTGAAGAGTGCTCCCCGAGATCTGGTCGCGTTACTCATGCGTGAGGTGGACAAGTTCGAGATAGATAATTGTTTGCTCTATAGGGTAGTCCAATATCATAACCACCCTGATAGGCGACAACTAGTTCTACCCCAAAACTTGAGATATATGGTGTTGAATTCTCTACACGACGAACACGGGCATCTCGGTGTAGAGAAGACTTTTGGACTAGTCCGAGATCGGTTTTTCTGGCCCAAGATGCGGGAAGCGGTGGAACAACACTGCCGCCGTTGTTCCCGGTGCGTTCAACGCAAGACGTTGCCTACCCGAGCAGCTCCCATGGCCCATCTTAAGAGTTCTGGTCCAATGGACCTGGTGTGTATGGACTTCCTGTGTATCGAACCGGATAGTCGAGGAATCGGTAATGTGCTGGTCATCACGGACCATTACACCCGCTATGCACAGGCTTTCCCCACAAAAGACCAGAAGGCTATCACGGTCGCGAAAGTTCTATGGGAAAAGTTCTTCGTTCATTACGGTCTTCCAAACCGACTTCACTCCGACAAAGGGCGAGATTTTGAGAGTACTCTGATCCGAGAATTACTTAAAATGCTGAACATCGCCAAATCCCGGACGACTCCGTACCACCCCGAAGGAGACGCTTTGCCTGAACGATTCAACCGGACCCTGTTGGACATGCTTGGAACTCTGAAGGGAATGCAGAAAGCAGAATGGAGTCGTCACGTAGAAACGTTGGTACACGCGTACAACTGTACTCGCCATGAGTCCACTGGGTTCTCCCCGTACTTCCTCATGTTTGGGCGGGAGGCAAGACTCCCAGTAGATGTGCGTCTTTGAGTATCAACGGATGGGATACCCAATACCACTCATTTCAAGTACGTGCAAAGGCTAAAGGACAGTCTGCAACAAGCTTACCAACAGGCTGAGAAGTCTACAGCCAAACTGAATGCTGGTAACAAGAGACGATATGACAATAAAGTCAAGTATCGAGAGTTACGTCCCGGGGATGCAGTGTTACTTCGTAATTTGGGAATCCCCGGAAAACATAAACTGGCGGACCGGTGGAAAGATGGCGTATATGAGGTGGAGTCACAGATGCCCGGCCTCCCGGTCTATCGCATCAGAGACACCGATGGCAGGGTAAAGGTTTGGCATCGTAATCACCTTCTCCCCATTCCCCAAGTGGGAGACGAAGAAGAGGAACTACAGGCCACACCGCTCAACGGTGAGTTCGATCTGTCAGAGGTGGATCAAGAGACTGTAACTAACGAGACTCACTCTGAAACTCCGGAAGACCCTATGGAAGGACCCTCTCAAAGGGACCATCCCGCAGAAGGGGCATCTCCCGAAGGAGCTACGGGTAAAGGGCCCCGTAGGCCAATGCCTACTAAGGTGGCACCAACAGGCCAGCCTTTGGATCCACAGAGCCCAAGCTTTGTGCCTAACAGAGACTGTACAGAGACAATTCTCCCCTCAAGGGAAGAGGCCGAGCCTCAGGACTATGTGTACTACTCCCCTGAGGGAGTCGCAGAAGAGCAACTCCGTCGGAGCCAACGAATCCGGTACCCTCCAACTCGGGTCACCTACGATCAAATGGGGGCACCCCATTATGAGACTCAGCAGTGTTCTCAGAGTAAGATACAGTCTGTGATTGTGATGCTCAACGAATTATGCAATCTCGTTTAGAGTTACCTGTGCTAAGTTATATAGTTACTGCATTTTTATTATATAATTTGTGTACATTGTTGGGAAGTTATGTGGTCCAAGCGAGGACGTTGGAGTTTTCACCAGGGGGAGGATGTAGCCAGGTCCCCCTCGCGCACTCACCCCCTCCTTCCTCGTTGTGAGCGCGCGGTGTGGGCTTGCGGCTGGTTGCTAGGGTTGGATCGGGCGGTTGCCGGGGACGCGATCGGGCCGGTTGCCGAGGCCGCGATCGCGTTGCTGGGGTCCCCGGCGGCCGGTGAGCAGGGCGCCGCCATGTTAGGGCTGTTGCGCATGCGGAGTGACAGAGCCCAGCGCGGGAGGCCCAGATAGCTCGCGCATGCACGAGATGAGCCTGCCAGCCCCCAGGGTGCATAGGGGCAGAGACACCTGACTCCAGGGAGCCAATAGGGCTGAGGGATTGCCTGGGGGAGAGAATAGATACATTTCGCGGGGTTTTCAGCCACGCAGGCAGTCAGGATCCGGACCAGCTAGGGGTAAGAGGTGGATGCAGGGGTCAGTGACCCTCTGCATTAGGCCAGAAGCCCCCAGGCCCCAGTTAGGTCCTGAGCCACTTAATAGCTTGTGGAGTATAGGGACAGGCCCTAGATAGGGACACTGCCCCATTTATTGGTAGCTTAGTCAGGGACACAGTGCTAAAGCCGTGCGGCCCTGCGAGGTGGGTTCTGGGCTCAGAACACCATCAAAGACCCTGGGACTAAGGTGATATTATCCGCGCTGGAATTCACCCAACGCGGTGTGGAGGACAACGTCGGATCGGGCGGATCTCCAGTGATATCGCGGTACCCGTGGCTGGAGCCCGGGCAGGTAACCTGTAACTCACGTGCACCAACCAGGCCTATCACCAGACATAGTGGCTGCGCAGTCACACATACACATGCACAGTGGTATTTGACTTTGGGGGTGCGAGACATTTGGGTGGGGGTTACTGGACACGGGGTGGGATCACTCTGTGGGAGGTTAGCGTCCGCCGTGACGCCCAGTGTGGTTAGCGTCCGCCGTGACGCCAGAGGTGGTAGCGTCCGCCGTGACGCCTACTGTGATTAGCGTCCGCCGTGACGCCCAGTGTGGTTAGCGGCCGCCGTGACGCCAGAGGTGGTAGCGTCCGCCGTGACGCCTAGTGTGATTAGCGTCCGCCGTGACGCCCAGTGTGGTTAGCGTCCGCCGTGGCGCATGAAGGTTGTGTTGATGTATGTAGATACAGTTTGTTATGCAGTAAAGCCAGTCCTGTTTTACATTTGTTCGCTTTGTGTGGTTGTTTCCTGTGAGGGCCTCCTCCCACTCCGTTGGGATCCCTCCCAGGTGGAGGCGTTGCACCTAGAGATGTATAAGATGTATGTACCCCAGGTTCCCCGTGGCGGAAGCTCAGCCCTCCTGTGAGCCAACAGGTAATGCACCACACCTGAGTAACCTTGCATGTTCCTATACCTCCACAGTATTATCTGCGAGTGGGTGGGGGAAAACCCGTTACACATACATGCTCCGGTCCCATTGTGTACGTTAATGCGGGGTATGCCTGTATAGTATTTCTGATTTCTCTCCAAATCTTACGACACACGACCCCTGCAGGATATCCCCACATTGAAGGAAGACCTGCTCATTGAAAACACCTTTGCCACTGTTTTGGAGTTGCCTTTATTTGTTTGAAAGAATGTGAGTTCAAAATCGAAAGACTCCTCCATAACAGAAATTGCACACTGTTTATATGTTATTACACTATATTATTTATTTTCTTTTCCACATATTGGGCTACCCTATCGTTCACCAATGCTTCACCAAGAGGGAAAATCAAGGACCGTTCCCAAGAAAGGGTTTTTAGAGCTGCATATTTATTATTGTGTGTTCACTTTATTATCACTATTGTTACCAATTGAATCATTTATCATCACTGTATATCACTTTATTGCACTTATTGTTATTTCCTCACAAGGAGCGCTGTTTTATTATTTTTTTTTTCACTACCTAAGTGTGGCGCCTGAGCTACTCCTTGGTTGTAAGTGAATATTTTATTATATATTAGCTGCATTTTGTACTAATAATAAATATAGTATGGAGGCTGTTTTAAAGAGCACACGTATTGAATCATTTCTTGTTATTCCATATCTGAGAGATTTGTTTGTGGTTTAAAAAATAAATAAATTATATATATATATATATATATATATATATATATATATATATATATATATATATATATATATATATATACAGGCATACCCCGGTTTAAGGACACTCACTTTAAGTACACTCGCGAGTAAGGACATGTCGCCCAATAGGCAAACAGCAGCTCGCGCATGCGCCTGTCAGCATGTCCTGAACAGCAATACCGGCTCCCTAGCTGTACCGAAGCTGTGCGTAAGCGGGGAGACTATAGAGCCTGTTACACATGCGTTATTTACATCAGTTATGCACGTATATGACGATTGCAGTACAGTACATGCATCGATAAGTGGATAAAAGGTAGTGCTTCACTTTAAGTACATTTTCCAATTATTGGAAGACAGAAATTTGCCTCTTTACTGGACTTATATAATTGAGCATATTGTAGATGTGTACTTGTTTAACCCAATCAATATTTTGTTTTGGGAAATAAAGGGTAATATTCTATTGAGTGGGATGCTGTATTTCTGCCTTTACTCGCACCCTGAGGAAGCTGTTGTGAGTGAACTGCATAGGGTTAATGGGGGTACTGCCTGGTAGAGCACAGTGATGTAGTTTCTCATGTCGGACGCTAAATGCAGAAGTGCGCTGCAAATTGGAACGAGAACAGCACACGTGTGGACGTACCCACGCTGTAAGACAACCCTGACTGCGGGACTGTTCAAACGGCCCTAATATCGGGAGATCTGGCTGCAACTTTGCCCCCCAAAACCATCCAAGGACATTTCCCACTGATGTTCCTTATCCGCACCGTGCAGTGCTCATCTATATTTTCTCACATGTGAGTGAGCAGTATTTGTCTTAAATTTGTTTTAAATTATTTTTATACAAATAATTGGTTGTGCTTGTCTGTTTTTTGTCTTCTGTTAACCCAATAAATACTGTATTTACTTCTGGGAAATAAAAGGTAATGCTCTATTGAGTGTGATGCTGTATTTCTGCCTTTACTGGCATTTAAAAACTTCCAGCAGATGATAGTACAGAATGGGTGCATTGATTTTGTTGCAGAGAAAGCATATATGGAAAGTTGCCAGCTGCAGTAATTGCTGAGTGAGATCCCTGTCATCCTTCTGAATGACTCTTTAGAAGACCCTTGGTGTTTTCATTTGCATGCCATCTAGAGTATACATTTCTGTGATGGTACAACATGTATTTTGCTGTATTGTGCTTCAACACTGTAAAATGATTGGAATGTCATAATGTAATGTTGGAGACTTTTATTTATACATCTATCTGTAGTTTCAAGATTATATTTACTCTCTGGTACAAGATCTTACAATAATGGAGTATATATTATGGTTGAAAAGAAATTATACTGACTGGTTTTAAAGGGTTTCATTATATATATGTAGCCCCGGTGCCCTCAATGCTCTGGAGACCCCCTTCCAAAGGTGGCTTGCGGTTGCGGGTGCCGCCGGAGGCAGTGGCGAACCCGCCGGCATAACGCGAGGGTGGGAGGCCAGTGCAGGGAGCGCTCGGCGTCCCTGGAGTTCCGGCGGTCAGGCCCTGGCTCGGGGGTTGCCGGGGACGCGTGCGGCCGGTTGCCAAGGCCGCACGCGCGTCACAGGGCTCCCGGAGCCGGGCGGCGAGTGCGCCGTCAGTTCTTAGTGGCTCGCGCATGCGCAGTGATCGCGCATGCGCAGAAGTTACCCTAGAGCCAGGGAGAAGTAGCGCGCGGGGGAGGATAGCAGTGAGAGAGTCACGGCAGTCCCAGATAGGTCGCGCATGCGCAGGACAGAGCCAAGAAAGCCCGCGAAACTCTAGCCTACCAGGGATGGCTCTGAGCAGGGACTACGAGTCCCATGAGCCTCTGTATGCCCCACGTGATACCAGGGAGCCAATAGGACTTAAGATCACCCAAGTGGATACATTTCGCGCGCTGAGCCCACGCTAGTTAGTTGGAGCTGGGGAGCTGAATGGGAAGAAAGTGCAGCTCCTGCACCGAGTAAGGTCCCCACATCCCAAGTAAGGCCCCAACTTTCCACCAGGTTAGTGGGTAGGTGCTGAGGGACGGCCCAAGATAGGGACGCTGCCCTTAGTGCGTGTGAGTGCTGTCTTGTCAGGGTCACGGCTGGCAGTGCTGTGAGGCCTGACAAGAAGGCATAGTGTTAGCGTGCAGCAAGTTTTCTGTACGCACTCCGCAGGTTGCAGTGCGTGGCTGCGAGTGCTAGTTCTTAGTTAGTCAGGACTGGGAAGAGTTAGGGGAGGGGGGCAGGCTATTAACCCCTGTAGGCCCCTAGGAGTTTCCCCCTAAGCCATCAAGGTTGCTGTGCTGTAGGGACGGCCTATAGTACAGTATTGTCCCTGTAGTTATAAGAGTCAGTTAGGGACTCAGCGGGCGCTGCGCCTCCATGCAGCGAGGTGAGCGCAGTTCATCGGTGCGGCTACAGCAGTCCTCCGGGTGGGATCGTCCGGGAGGTGGTTCCGGTGTTCTTCGGTCGCCGGATCCTTTGTGAAGCCAGTTGCTGATCCGAGCACAGGAGTGCTCGGGCAGGTACTTTATGTCAACAAGTGCACCAACGGGCCCTTAGTTTAATAGTGACTGCGCAGTCACCCATATCCTATCTCTCTACAAGAGTGCGGGACATTGGGAGTGGATTCTATGGACACGGGGTGGGATCATCCTGTGTTGGGGAAGCGTCCTGTGAGAGGCATTAGTTAGTGTCTCCTCCCGAGAGGGCCACCCGTCATTCTGTGCATGTTTATGGAGTGTTATGTTTCCTTAAGTAAACATTATTGGTTATCATACTTAAGGTGTGCGAGTATGTGTATGTGTCCTGCGATGAACAATTCCTGCTCTGGAACCATCGCAGGTGGAGGCGCTGCACCGAGTACAAGGTTACTCTTACTATAATTACCCCAGGTTCCCCATGGCGGAAGCTCAGCCCTCCTGTGAGCCAACAGGTAAAGCACCACACCTGGTAACACCGTATGTTCTGCGCACCCACACCATATCTGTGATTGGGGGGGGGGGGGGGAATACCCGTTACATATATATATATATATATATATATATATATATATAAATATATATATATATATATATATATCATTATTTTCCAAGGTATGCACCTGTATTTGTCTTAACTGGAAGGATGAACATTTTCTTTTCCTTAGAATTTATGAATCATAAATAAACTCCTGGTAGCTAAATTTAAATGTAAAGAAGATATTGATATTGTATGTTGTTGATTCACATTTTTAGATTCAGTCCAATATTTAATGTAGCAAATTATGACAGACGTGCATGCTTGGCATCCTGCGGGAAGCTGTTAGTAGGGAAAATATAGAAAAAAGCCATGTAGTGCTATCGGATATACTGCATATTGTACAAAGTTTTCTTATGTAACATATTTGTAAAAAATGTGATTGGTCTAGAAATGGATACAAAAATTGATCAATTAGTTTTTCTGAATAATGAAATTCATATACAGCATACCATATATTCATAGAGGATAACACTTTCAATCAGAGATTCACAGTTTTGAGAATGTTAATTAAGGCCATGATCCTTGTCAGCTTAGAGATCATTGTGTCTTATCATAGCACCGTTTAGTCAGTGAGAACATCTTATACTTGTACAATTACTAATGCATCAGATTTCAGGATGGGATAATAAAGGACGTCATATTAAAGATAAAAAGGGCTCTGGAAGTAATTGTGTATTTAATCATTACATAATGATTAAGCAAGAGTAGTCAATCACTTCTGGAAGTGTTAATATCCCTTTTCATGGTTCATGTAATTTGTATTCTTCTATTAAGCCTTTCACATAGGCAGGGCTGGCTGGGAATGTTGCGGGGCTTGGTGTATGGGGCTTTTGCGGAGCCTCTTACCTTGTCTGGTACGGCATCTCCTCTTCCAACGGCACAGCGTCATGATGTCGTGGTGTCATGTGCTGTTGCAATATCACGTAGTGTCATGTTTTTGTGGCACCATATTTGATATTGTGGCGCCATAATAACGAGATACCACAGGAGGAGATGTTACTCCGCACAAGGTAGGAGGCGGTTACAGAGCCCCGTGCTCTCCCCCAGCAATCAGCTTAATTTTTGTGGGGATGAATGCAGGGCCTCTGTAAACATGGGGCTCAGTGCACTGGCACCGATGGAATCTCCATGAAGACGGCCCTGCACATAGGGTGCCGCAACACAGTCATAAACAGCCACAATTCCATGTCTTATGTACCCATTCAGTATGCTGTAAAGCAGTATTCTCTCTGCTGGAGAATATTTTAGTCCCAGTATGGCGTAGATACCTGCGCAGTATATTGAATTGGGACTTTAGATGTGAGTGTATCCACAGCAGAATGTTAAAGGTGCAAATGATGTATAACATACCTGTACTTAATTCTTTGCACTGACTACATTACATGAACTCTTTCCTTGCCAAATTAAAAATTATTGGAAGACAGAAATTTGCCTCTTTACTGGACTTATATAATTGAGCATATTGTAGATGTGTACTTGTTTAACCCAATAAATATTTTTTTTGGGAAATAAAGGGTAATATTCTATTGAGTGGGATGCTGTATTTCTGCCTTTACTCGTGCCCTGATGAAGCTGTTGTGAGTGAACTGCATAGGGTTAATGGTGGTACTGCCTGGTAGAGTGCAGTGATGTCGTTTCTCACGTCGGACGCTGAATGCAGAAGTGCGCTGCAAACTAGAACGAGAACAGCACACGTGTGGACGTACCCACGCTGTAGGAGGCTTGCAAGACAACCCTGACTGCGGGACTGTTCAAACGGTCCTAATATCGGGAGATCTGGCCGCAACTTTGCCCCCCAAAACCATCCAAGGACATTTCCCACTGATGTTCCTTATCCGCACCGTGCAGTGCTCATCTATGTTTTCTCACATGTGAGTGAGCAGTATTTGTCTTGAATTTGTTTTAAATTATTTTTATACAAATAATTGGTTGTGCTTGTCTGTTTTTTGTCTTTTGTTAACCCAATAAATACTGTATTTACTTCTGGGAAATAAAAGGTAATGCTCTATTGAGTGTGATGCTGTATTTCTGCCTTTACTGGCATTTAAAAACTTCCAGCAGATGATAGTACAGAATGGGTGCATTGATTTTGTTGCAGAGAAAGCATATATGGAAAGTTGCCAGCTGCAGTAATTGCTGAGTGAGATCCCTGTCATCCTTCTGAATGACTCTTTAGAAGACCCTTGGTGTTTTCATTTGCATGCCATCTAGAGTATACATTTCTGTGATGGTACAACATGTATTTTGCTGTATTGTGCTTCAACGCGGTAAAATGATTGGAATGTCATAATGTAATGTTGGAGACTTTTATTTATACATCTATCTGTAGTTTCAAGATTATACTTACTCTCTGGTACAAGATCTTACAATAATGGAGTATGTATTATGGTTGAAAGGAAATTATACTGACTGGTTTTAAAGGGTTTCATTATTAATGGTTCTTTTGTGCGGTTATTGATTGCAGCACTGAACCTACAGTATTAGGCATTTCTGACATAGAGAGCTTATCATCTACTGTCGGGCATCTGAGGCATTGAAGAAAATGTGTATTTGGCTAAAATGAAACTCACAACCAAGCTCGTATGTTCACGAATAAGCAGCAGAACAGCAGACTACGTTAGACTGCTGTAGTGAGAGATTTCAGAAACACAAGCTTGGCAAAAAAATAAAAAGCACGCACTCTAAAAAAGGTAGAATGTTTGCCTATTTTTTTTCTTTGAGGCCTAAAAACACCTCTTCCTAAAATTCTACAAGCACATTAAGACCATTTCCACACCGCTGGAGGAGTGGCTCAGTGTGTAAAGGAACTAATTCTGAGAACAGTGACACTGACTTTCAAGCAGGGGAGCCTGGTTCAAATTCTAGTGTCAACTCCTTGTGACCAATGTCAAGTCACTTTATCTCCCTGTGCCTCAGGCACAGAAACATAGATTGTAAGCTTCTCAGGGTAGGGACTGTGACTTTAAAATGATCCAAACATTGTTGTGTACCACACACTATAAAGTAATTGTGAAGTGCTTTGAGTCTCGTTGGGAGAAAAACTCGAAGTAAATTGTACTTACCTTTCCCTTTTAAGTTTGCTCCAAAATTGCCTTGATACATTGACCCCATAGCTTTTGCCACTTTGCCACAGTGTCCATGGATGCCATTTAACTCCTTAACTAAAATAAATCGAATAGGCTCTCATTCTTTCTATTGGTTCTTCTGCTACCCAAAGAGACAATGTTTGTGTTACACAGGTCTTATTTCTTTGTCTTTAATGCATTCAATCATCCCTTTATTTAAATGTAATTAAAACCTGATTTTTAAAGGCAGCCATGTGTATTATTATTAAAAAAAATAACAAAAAAAATTAATTACCGTAGCGGCTAGCTGCTTTAATGTGACTTTTAATATTAGTGTATGGGAGCAGGGGGTCTCCTGAGCGGAACCGCATTAATTTCAGCCTTGGGGACCCCCTGCTTTCCGAGTTAGGGGACCCGGGATGGGGTGCCGGTATCTCATGCATGTTTAAATCTCCCAGTCACGTGACACGGAAGATGTAAACATTTTGGGGATACCGGCACCCCATACCTTGGGCCTATAACCCGGGAAGCAGGAGGTCCCCGGAGCTGAAATTAATGTGGTTCAGCTCAAGAGACCCCCTGCTCCCGTTCACAATTATTAAAAATCACATTAAAGCAGCTTCATTACCTTTAGTGGCTAGCCACTAATGCAATGAAGGGGTTAGGGCATAGTAGCTGGTTTATTGGGGCTAGAGGGGATGAGTGAAGGGGGTAATTGGCCCAGGGTTGGTGGTTAGGCCTACCAGGAAGGTTGCGGGATGCGTTAACCCCTTCATTACCATAGCGATGGTAACCGCTATGGCAATGAAGGGGTTAACCCCTCCCGCTTCCCACCCGGTAGATCTAACCACCCACCCTGGGCCAAGTACCCCTTTCACTCACCCCAGCTAGCCCCAATAAACATTAAAATAGCTACTACCTACCAATACACAACCCACTCATCCAGCCCCTGTACCCGAACAACCCCCCCTTACACATACAGTACAGTAATGGGCAAAATTACTATTATCCATATATGGATAATATCTATAATTTATCTATATGGATACTAGTGCATTTGCCCTTTAAAAATAAAACCAGCCAGCATAAAGTAAAATAAAGTTCCACTTACCCCTGTCAGTATGAAGGCCGTCCTCATCTTCCTCCTCATCCTCATCACCATCACATTACATTAAAAAAACTAACTACTGGCCACTAACCCCTTAATCACCTTAGTGGTTAGCAACCGCTATAGTAATTAAGGGTTATATGTTTTTATTTAATTGTATATATTGTATTTTTGGTACTTGTTTTTTTTTATGTTGCTCGTTGATATTATATGGGCATGGGGTACCTCAATTGGTTTATTGGCATTGTTTTGGATTGTAATGTAATTTATTTTATTCAGTGCTTGTTTTTTTATTGGTAGATAGCCCTTTCATTGCTATAGTGGCAAAACATGGCCATATTCTGGCCATGGTTTATCACTGTACCAATCAGTGGGTGGAGGGTGGTTAGGCATCCCGGTGAGTAGCGGGGGAGGGGGGTTAACCCCTTAATTACTATAGCGGTTACTAACCGCTAAGGTGATTAAGGGATTAGTGTCCACTAGTTTTTTTATTTTTTAATGTAATGTTGCTGCCCACGGAGGACGAAGAGGAAGATGAGGATGGCCTTCAGCCTGGCAGGGATAAGTGCAACTTCAATTACTTTTATGCTGGCTGGTTTCATTTTTAATGGGCAAATTCACAATTATTCATATCTGGATAATAGTAATTTTTACCATTACTGTACTGTATGTGTTGGTGTTGGGGGACAGGGGGGGAGGGAAAGGTTGTATTTGAGTATTGCACTGTAATTTTTTTGGAATGGGGAAAAGTGCTATTAGCAATCTTTGGTTAATAGCACTTTCACCCATTCCTGTTTTTGGTAAAGTGGGAGGGTGAAGGGTTGACCCGGGTGGGTGTTTAGGCCTTGCGGTAGGGTAGCACGAGGGGTTAACCCCTTCATTACCTTAGTGGTTGTAACCTCTAAGGTAATGAAGAGGTTAACGTCTACTGCCACCTTCCTGCAAGGCCTAAACACCCACCCTGGGGAATCTGCAAGCTTCACCCACCCCCTGTACCAACAACAGGAATGGGTAAAAGTGCTAGTAACCAAAGATGGCTAATAGCGCTTTTCCCCATTCAAAGTATGATATGCTTATGTAGCCCTTTTTCTGACGCTCCCCCAAGGGACTACTGGTCACTGTATACAACCTGCGGCTCCAGGAGATCTGAGCCTCCGCTAGCTGGGAGCCAGGGGTGACACTTATAGCGCAGCACCTCCACTTACCCAGGATCCCGTGATGTAAGATTCCCCTGGGCAAGAAACATACAACACCTTATGATTGTAACTGGTTTTACTATAATAATGCACGGTAACCTTATCACTCTATAATGCAACGTAGCAATAACACATAACATATACACTTATACTCTAACGCTCGTATAACCTTAGTGGCTCGGCCACTCTTATCAAGAGTAACGTCTCCGTCCCCTCATCGCGTGCCCCACACACCGTGTCCATGTATAGTACTATTGGTATAGGCTCAGTTCTTTAGCCACTCGCTCAGTGTCCCTAAAGAGTTACGCCTAAGGCGGGATCAGCGCCTGTTGACCGGTGTTGGTGCACTTGATGGCCTGATGACTTGATGGCGGTGACCGGCAACAACTTCACAAAGGGTCAGACACCTCCAACATGTAGCCTCCAGATATCACGGTGTCCAGCCGTCTGGTCCCAGATGACTGCAACCACCGCAACTCTGTGCTTTGTCCCTAACTGGTACTCAGTAAGGGTGATGCTCGGTACCACTATAGGCCGTCCCTGCAGCACAGCAACCTATGGTGACTTCAGGGAATACTCCTAGGGCCTGCAGGGTAGAACTGTCCTATGCAGGCGGGTCACTGACCCCCTGCACCCACACTACCTCTCCCTTCACCTCCCGGATCCCTTCTCACTAGCTTCTCCCTAACCTGCAGCAACCCACTGCACTCACATCGTACCTGCAGTAAACGCACTGCAACCAACCTGTTACCTGCAGCTACACTGCACTTAGCCCTGTGTCCTTCTTGTCAGCGCTCACAGCACTGACAGCCGTGACACTGACAAGACTGCACACACACTCACACCTAAGGGCAGGGTCCCTACCTTAGGGGCCATCCCTCAGTACCTACCCACTACCCTAACAGGGATTGGGGCCTGCCTGGAACCTGGGGATACCTTACCTGGTGCAGGAGCCACTTGCTCCCTACACCCTGCCTTCCCCTTCCTGCTCCTAGCTCCAACTGCCGTTGCTAAGCCTGTGAATTGTATCTCTTTCTCCCTGCCTGAGAATCCTTGGCCCTCATTGGCCACTTGGGGACACCTGGGGTGCTGGGCCCTAAGCCTCATGGGAGTTGTAGTCCCGCAGAGGCCTCTCTGCCTTGAGCTGCACAGACTCACAGCTATTGCATCAGCCTCTGCAACACTGTTGCAGACCTCCACATGACTCTCCTGAACAGAGTCAAACACCAACTGAACACACACTGAACACACATATGGGGTTCCTACAACATCCCTACATTCTCCCCCCCGTAAAATCCCAACGCCCTTGCTTGGGTGGCAAACATGACAGAGAATTATATAATGAAAATGCATAGCCAAGATTATATAACACATAACATGCAATTTCCCATCAGTACCCAACATTATCACGTGGATACCCGAGGCCAGCTGAGTCTCATAGTGGAGTGCCCCTAACTGATTGGGTGATTGTATCCCCCTCTGATTGCCATGAATCACTGCCTGGTCAGTCACTGGTTTAGAGTCACGGCCTCCCCCGGTTGGGGAAAATAGCAAGGGGGCTTTGGTATTGACCCTTGCCGGATCCTCCGCTTCCGTCTCGTGGGAGACAGGGAGGTTCAGTCTCTTGCCTCGGTCCACCACATGGCTAACGAAGCGCTCCATCGTGTGCATGGAAGAGGCAACAACTACCAGAGCGGTCACAGCACAGTCTTTGTTCGCAACAGCAATCCCTCTAGCGGTGACGTCTTCTGGGGACAGCACAATGTCTACGTGCAGGCCCACGTCTGGAGAAGAAACAGCTTGGAGAATCCTCGTGTAGGAGTAAGCATCGCTCCTGGCCACTGTACTGGATACCTTGATGAGGTCAAATCCGCTCCATGGTCGGCAGAGATCTTCTAGGGGAGACACCTCCACCAGGACGCGATGACGAGGTGAGCCCATCGCCCGGGTGACCCTACCTTTGGAGCCACCAGGCTCCATGATCACCGGGGAGTTCACACCCGACACCCCTGGGGCAGTCAACTCACCCTTGTCGTCGTTGGCAGGTACTGATCCCAAGCCTGGGACCGCTGGTACCATCGTTGAAGACCGGACTGGCCACAGTAGGGCACACGGGCCCATAGCAGAGTCCGCAGTATATGGGGCAATCAGCCCGTTGTCCTCAGCTTCACTGGAGTGGTCCGCCGGCAGGCGCATCACCACGAGTGGTTGGTCGCTGGAATCACCAAAAGAGGATGGGGGTACATACACCTTACCCTGTGATTCCGGAATCTGCAGTTCTGGGATCTGTGGTTCCTGCTCGGGAACCGGGTCTGGAACCGACATCTGGGGTTCCAACATCTGTGACTCTGCCTTTGGCGGCTCCGGCTCGGGACCTGAGTCTAGAATGTCCATTTGGGCACACGGGCCCTCCTCAACCCCCAAAGCTGAGGTAGGTGGACTAACAGTGGCATTGACTGCCGGGGTAGAGACATCAGGCGCCTCTTGCTCCACGGGTTCCACAGGCTGGGGTATAATAGGATTCAAGAAACATGCACCACAGCAGTCACATTCGGGCTCCCACGCCAGTGCGCCTCTAGAACAGTCACAGGTGGCACTAAAACACTGTATACACGTTTCTCCGTCCACCTCGGTTGTCTTGAAGCCTAGCGGGAACTGGGACATGTCGACTCCCTTGTCATAGGCTTCATGCAGGCAGGGGCACATTAGCGCAAGGACATCTACTCCTGGAAATTGCCGAGGCACATACACGTTAGGGTGTAACCCCTGGCAGTCTATCTCATTCTCGGAGGAAAAATAATCAGTTTCTGTAGGCTGTGGCAGTCTGAGTTTCAGGAACTGCACCTCACAGTCAGGACACTTGGGCCCTCGGGTCAATTCACCGACGGGGCAATCACAACCAATCAGACAGCAGTGCAGGCATCCTTCCCCATCTACAGGGAAAAGGAGACCAAAAGCGCACCAGCAAAAACGGAGCAGGAAGGACCCAAAACAAAAAATGATTAAAAGGGCACTTTAATGTGACAACAGACCCATCCAACGCGTTTCGAACATCACAGCGTTCTTTTTCATCTACCTCTGTCGTCGTGAGCACTACTGGTAACGTAGCTAAGCCCGCTGCCCAGCCACCAGACACATTATATTCTTCCAACGCACATGGGCATACTACGAGCCTAAATGTGGGGCCCGTATGACTCTATACAGCCAAGGGTGCGTTTCTCTGCATCCCTTGCTTTCCTTAGGGGGGACAGAAATTGCTGATTGCTGCTCAAGGCACTCCCTCCCCCTTGTGAACTCTAGAGGAGGGGCAGCACAGACTTTCAAGGAGTGTTGCAGGCTCTGCACTGAGTCACTCACAGTGTGGGGGCGGGGCTCTGGTTTTCCCGCCAGTCCTGGACAGAGGCTTACAACATTCTTCTGTGCAGGCTGGCAATCGGCCGCACAGGTGCCATTTTGATTTGGCGGAAGTCGCCATTTTAGGTGGGACTCACTGTTAATGTCACTAGGGCTCTCGGTGCAGGCAGAAACTGCCAAGTCGGGGTAAATAAAGGGGCACCCATCGGTCGGACCCTCGGGCAGATTTAAGAATTGGAGGCCATCTTCCTCGCTTATGGCCTGGCCTACATATATCAGTACAGCACTCCATTGCAAGGTGACATCATACCTTCGCCCTCTGACCCACGTACAAGCTAGCCCAGGGACTTTCCAAACCTGCGCCTGGACATCTAACAAGGACACGCCAGCCGGGACTGCCCCCACGGCAACCACGCGGTTAGGACTCACGTTAACCTTCAAGGCTCATGTGTAGACCTCCTGCCTTCAGGGCACCCACATGGTGAAACAAAAATAGCACAATTGAGCAAAAAAATTACAGGGCACCCTTGGTCTGATATCTCAGCAGCGCCTCCAAATGTAGCCCTTTTTCTGACGCTCCCCAAAGAGACTACTGTTCACTGTATATAACCTGCGGCTCCAGGAGATCTGAGCCTCCGCTAGCTGGGAGCCTGGGGTGACACTTATAGCGCAGCGCCTCCACTTACCCAGGATCCCCGTGATGTAAGATTCCCCTGGGCAAGAAACATACAACGCCTTATGATTTTAACTGGTTTTACTATAATAATGCACGGTAACCTTATCACTCTATAATGCAATGTAGCAATAACACATAACATATACACTTATACTCTAACGCTCCTATAACCTTAGTGGCTCGGCCACTCTTATCAGGAGCAACGTCTCCGTCACCTCACCGCGTGCCCCACACACCGTGTCCATGTATAGTACTATTGGTATAGGCTCAGTTCTTTAGCCACTCACTCAGTGTCCCTAAAGAGTTACGCCTAAGGCGAGATCAGCGCCTGTTGACCGGTGTTGGTGCACTTGATGTAATAATACCTTCCGGTCACGGCGGTGACCGGCAACAACTTCACAAGGGTCAGACGCCTCCAACACGTAGCCTCCAGATATCATGGTGTCCAGCCGTCTGGTCCCAGATGACTGCAACTGCCGCAACTCTGTGCTTTGTCCCTAACTGGTACTCAGTAAGGGTGATGCTCGGTACCACTATAGGCCATCCCTGCAGCACAGCAACCTATGATGACTTCAGGGAATACTCCTAGGGCCTGCGGGGTAGAACTGTCCTATGCAGGCGGGTCACTGACCCCCTGCACCCACACTACCTCTCCCTTCACCTCCCGGATCCCTTCTCACTAGCTTCTCCCTAACCTGCAGCAACCCACTGCACTCACACCGTACCTGCAGCAAACGCACTGCAACCAACCTGGTACCTGCAGCTACACTGCACTCAGCCCTGTGTCCTTCTTGTCAGCGCTCACAGCACTGACAGCCGTGACACTGACAAGACTGCACACACACACACCTAAGGGCAGGGTCCCTACCTTAGGGGCCGTCCCTCAGTACCTACCCACTACCCTAACAGGGATTGGGGCCTGCCTGGAACCTGGGGATACCTTACCTAGTGCAGGAGCCACTTGCTCCCTACACCCTGCCTTCCCCTTCCTGCTCCCAGCTCCAACTGCCGTTGCTAAGCCCGTGAATTGTATCTCTTTCTCCCTGCCTGAGAATCCTTGGCCCTCATTGGCCACTTGGGGACACCTGGGGTGCTGGGCCCTAAGCCTCATGGGAGTTGTAGTCCCGCAGAGGCCTCTCTGCCTTGAGCTGCACAGACTCACAGCTATTGCATCAGCCTCTGCAACACTGTTGCAGACCTCCACATGACTCTCCTGAACAGAGTCAAACACCAACTGAACACACACTGAACACACATATGGGGTTCCTACCACATCCCTACACTTATGACTGCTTAGTGAATAGCAGTTTCTGGCAAACAAAATGCGATTTCGGGCATTTTTTGGCGTATCGTATGGCTTTTTTTGCCACAGTGTTATAGTACTATAAAATGCCGTTTCAGTGTGATATTGTCCTGTTATCAGAGCTTTGTGAATAGCAACACAGGCAATATCATACTTTATGGGCATTTATAGTGCTATAAGCCACTTATCAAAGTTTAGTGAATAGGCCCAATGGAGTTCTTTGTTCTCAGTGCATCTGGATTGAACTGTGTACTGTTGCCGTGTAGAGAGGGAGGTACTGATGCCCAGGGGAAAGAACACACCCTTAACAGACAAGGGGATCTGCACGCAGATGAAAGCTGCAGAATTTACTCTGCTCAAGCAAAGAGAGGGAAATTGATCCAAACAATTACTGAAAGGGTGGTGCTCACAGGGAATGAATTGACAGTAGGTGAGAGGAAAGATAGAATCCCTTTAGTGTGGCACTAGGGAAGGTGCACCCTAATTAAAACTTAAATTTTGTTATAAACTGATTAAAATAAATTGTTTGGAGAAACCACATAAAAAAAACAAACAAACAATTAATAATTAAAAGACGGGGAGGTGTGGTAGGGTTTTTAATGGAGGTGTAATTATATATAAATACCTCTTTAGTAAATCTTAATAAACCCTAGAATGTGGGTGATCTCTATACCAAGGTAAGTATAAGTATATCTCTGAACCCCTATGACCATTGCAATGAGATGGGGTGAAGGCAGTTGAATGTGTTTGTCTGCTAGATGAAAAGTGAGGCTGTATACAATGATGGCCGAGTTGAGACAGCCACTACACACCTCACTCAGTATATCAATATACACTACTATAAACTCTGATATAATTTCGACCAGTCTATTGTAAGACCAGCCACACTCACTGCAGATATAGGAGAGATCAACCCTGAAGTCTGAGTGCTCTTGCTGCCCACGAACGCAGTCTACGAAGCACTCAGACAGTGTATAGCCCACACCTCACCGATGAGCCGAAGTCACGTGACGGTGACGTCAGGTGGTCACCCCACCATGGACCGAGCTCCAGTCTAAGTTTAACTGGTAAACAAATTTACAATTCCAGCGCTCCGCCCAAATTGACTTGCAATTTATTAGTGACATTTCTATATTTGGAACCTGTGGAAGTCTAATAGCAAAGGAGCCATTTCATTGCATCTTTTGATCAAAACAGGATTCAAGCTTGCTAACCCCATCAAAGTAAATTCCAAATATACAGGTGTCTATACTAAATGAATACAATTTCTTATTGACTTATGGACTAAACTTGATGAAATATGTGAAGGTGCTCAATGGGTTAAATGAATGTAGCATAATGCTTTTTGTGATTTAGTGGGATTAAAAACTGGCGTAAGCCAGTATGTATGTCTTTATTTATATAGTGTCACTAATGTGCATAGCGCTTCACAGCAGTAATACGTGACAATCATATAAATGATATAAATAACACAAAGGGTAGCAGTGCTTCAGACATAAGTATCATTTAGGAAGAGGAGTCCCTGCTCCGAAAAGCTTACAATCTAATTTTTTTAGTAGGAAGAACGTACAGAGACAGGAGGGCATACTGGTAAGTGCGCCTGCAAGGAGCAAAGGTTAATATATAATGTGCTATTTATCAGCCATGGAGCTACTCATATGCTTCCTTAATCAGGTGTGTCTTAAAGGTGGATAGAGATGGTGCTAGTCGGATATTGAGGGGAAGGGCATTCCAGAGGTGTGGGGCAGTCAGAGAGAAGTGTTTAAGGTGGTAGAGGGCTTTAGATACAGAAGGGTAGAGAGAAGACATCATTGATCAGAACGCAAGAGCCGGGATGGTGTATAGCGAGAAATTAGAGCTGAGATGTAAGGAGGAGCAGAAGAGTGTAAAGCTTAAAAAGTGAGCAGGAGAATTGAGTGTGTGATACGGGATTTGATAGGAAGCCAGGAGAGGGATTCAGCAGGGGAGACACTGAGACAGATTTAGGCTAGAGTAGAGTGATTCTGGCAGCAGCATTAAGGATAGATTGAAGGGGAGACAGATGAGAGGCAGGAAGGCCGTACAGCAGGAGGTTACAGTAATCGAGACGGGAGAGGATGAGGGCCTGAGTCAAAGGTTTAGTAGTCGAGCAACAGAGGAAAGGGCGTATCTTTGTAATATTGTGGAGGAAAAAGCGACAGGTTTTAGATATGTTTTGAATGTGAGAAGAGAATGTGAGAGAGGTGTCGAGTGTGATCCCTAGGCAGCATGCTTGGGCTACTGGGTGAATGATGGTACTTCCAACAGTAATGTAGAAGGAGGAAATAGGACCAGGTTTGGGAGGAAGTATGATGAGCTCTGTTTTTGCCATGTTTAGTTTAAGTCGGCGGAGGGACATCCAGGATGATATAGCCAAAAGACATTCAGAAAATTTAGTCTGTACAGCAGGTGTAAGGTCAGGGGTAGAAAAGTAAATTTGTGTGTTGTCAGCATAGAGGTGATATTTGAACCCAGGAGATGTAATTAGGTCACCTAGAGAGAGTGTGTGTAGAGAAAAGAGTAGGAGTCCCAGACAGAGCCCTGTAGTACCCCCACAGAGAGATCAATATAGGAGGAGGAGGTGTTTGCAAAAGAGACACTGAAAGTATGATGGGAGAGGTAAGAGGAGATTCAGGATAGAGCTTTGTTACGAATGCCATTAGTATGTTGAATGTGAAGGAGAAGAGGGTGTTCCACAGTATCAAATGCTGCAGAGGTTGAGTAATATGAGAAGTGTAATGACCTCTGTCTTTGGCATCATAGAGGTCATTAGTTATTTTAGTGAGGGCTGTTTCAGTGGAGTGAGCAGTGCGGAAGCCAGATTGTAGAGGGCCTAGGAGAGAATAGGTGTTGAGAAAATGGAGCAAGCGAGAGAATACAAGACGTTCAAGGAGTTTAGAGACAAAAGGCAGGAGGGAGACAGGTCGATAGTTGAAAGACAGGTAGGGTCAAGCTTGCTGTTTTTGAGTAATGGTATGACTGTTGCATATTTGAAGGAAGAGGGAAAGGTACCAGAGTAGAGGGAGGAATTAAAAATGTGTGTGATTATAGTAGGAGCAAGAGGTTTTAGGGGTACATCTTGGGATAGCGACCGGGGGTGTCTGAAAACAGTAAAGCAGTTTCGGGAGGACATTCATCTTGACTGATATAATACGGCCCATCCAGGAGATTTAGTGACCATTACATAATTAAAGATCCCGTTTAATTCTTGTGAAAAGCTCTTGGTAATTATATTTATAAAGAGATTGATATTTCTTTGTGAGAAAGATCCCTAAATATTTCAATCTTACAGTATTCCAGTGATAATTAAAGTTGAATTTGATTATTTTTACCTCAATATCTTATAAAGTTACATTTAGTGCCTCTGACTTGGCCGAATTAATTTTATAGTCTGAAAACTAATCAAACCTAGAAAGCTCTTCTTGTAAATTGGGAAGAGAAGTCAGGGGATTAGAGTTTGTTAAAATAATATCGTCAGCAAACAGAGATAATTTGACATTTTACTGGCCGATCTTGATAACCTGTATATTAGGATTTTTCCTCATTTTAATTGCAAGCGGCTCAATTATTAACGCAAAAAACAGGGGAGATAATGGGCAACCCTGCCTAGTGCCATTGCTAATTTTAATTTGGTTTAACTCCCCCCTGGCATTTTTAGAGAAGCAGTTGGGGCGTCATATAGGACTTGGACCCCCTTAAAAATGGACCGGAAAAAACAAACTCTTGTATAGGTCTATCCAGAAAATCCCATTTCATTCTATTGACCGCTTTTTTGGTGTCTACACTCAATAACATCGCTTTGGTTTTAGAAGACTGTATATAATCTATTATATTAATAATCTTGCGTGTATTGTCCGAGGCTTGACATATGCTTCTAAAACCTACCTGATCATTATGAATTAGGTGGGATTGGGTTTAATCTATACGCCAAAATTTTACTCTAAATTTTTAAATCTGTATTAAGAAGTCAAATTGTAGGAGAAGAGAGAGTGTCTCCCAGACGAAGCGCTAGTACAGCGTGAAACGCGTAGGGGAGGAAGCTGCGCTGTAGCCTGCTGTTTTACAAGTGTGTATTCATCTCAATAAAGCTTCTTTTGTACAATCCTTGGAACTGACGTCAGAACTGCTGTTTGCTGTGGCACCGGACACTCTCTCTTCATTCCTACATGCTCACTTTGCCGGATGCACGCTAGGGGAAGTGCCATCAAGGAGCAACAGGACCCAGGACAGAAGCGCTGACAGGGGTAAGATTACCTTCTTTACCCCTGAGCCCCGACCATTATAGTGGTCTTCCTATGTTCCAGTGGCCTCCCTTTCAGCTATTCACACTTTAAGTGTTTGAATCACACAGCGGGAAGCCTGAGCGCATGACAGCCACACACCTTTAAGAAGTGAAATTGGCCTGTAACTTGTTCAACTCCTTGGGTCTCTTTAGGTATCACTACTATATTTGCTTTTGACATTTTCATGGCAATCTGGGAACCCGATAAAAAAACTATTGAACATATCTAAAAGATATGGTGCTAAAATTCCCCAATTTGTTTTATAGTATAGATTTGAAAATCTATCCGGGCCTGGGGCTTTTGAGGGGTTCAGACTTTTAATAACCTCTTCTAGCTCTGCAATATTTATTTTAGCATTGTGAGCGTCTGATTCTTCCGCAGACAACTTTCGTATTCGCAAGCCTGTAGATAGCTATCTATTTGTTCACTGGATGTTTTATTGAAGTAGGGGTCTGATGAGTCCAGATTATACAAATTATTATAGTAATTAGAAAATTCCTCAGGAATTTGGAAAGGGTTATATGTGATTTCCCGTTACCCAGTCATTTCGCTGAGACTTGTGATTTAGATTTAACACCTCTTAACTTACTAGTGACCAGCTACTCCTCTTTTCTTCTTGGAAAAAGAATAATATTAAGCTAACGGGTAAATATCCCGAAAGTGTTAGGTGGGTCTTGGTTGTTAAAATGAGTTTCCTGAAAAAATAAAATATCTGCTTGCATCTTCTTAAATTCTCTCAGAGCTAGTCTCCTTTTATTATTCGAGTTTAGCCCCTTTACAATTAAAGAGACTACTCTTATTGGTAGTTCATTAGTCATAGGTTGTAAGTTAAGGCTCGCTCTCTTATTATCGTGAAATGTTGAATTGAGTGTGGGTGTGAAAGTGTCGTTACCTGAACTTGAAGACCTACTATGGTCCACTTTAAAGGAGGGAAGGTGCATCCACCTTTATGATCTGATGATCTGTGGTGGTACATGTAATTCTAATTTTTTTATATTTCTGCCCGTTTCTTGGATGCCAAAGGCCTGTTGCAACAGCCTGATTATAGACATATGTATTTTGTCATCCAAGGGACGGGCAGAAATATAGGATAAAAAGTAGAATTACATGTACATCAATTAACATCATATATGTAATTAAGTGCCCATGTGGGTTAATGTCTGTGGGCAAGACAGCACATATGCTGAAGACCAGATATATTGAACACTGCAGCAAAATTAATGGGAAAAAAAGAGGATACTGTACTTATCAAACACTGTACAGAATATAAACATATGGTAGCCTCATTAAAAATAATGGGGATTGAGCAGGTACAAAAATCACTTTCCTGGCTCTGACAGGGACAAATCATTGCTACAAAGGGAAGCATTTTGGATGTTCACTTTGGACACTCTCTTCCCTAGGGGGCTTAATGATTTTTTGTCCCTAAATTGTTTTTTGGACAGCCGTTAGCAAGGAGATGTGTACATATGCTTCTGATTCACAGACCACCATTTCCTGTTATGCTGCTGCTGTTGATCTCCTCATTGGTCTGAATAATTAAAACAAGGATTGCAGGTAACTACTAGAGAGAGTAGATAAAGAAACAAGGCTTTCATTTTAATTTTTATTCACTGGGTATAGCGCTGTCTGTGTTGTCGCACTAATGGTTCCTTCTCCCTCCCACCATGTGACGCCCATTCCCCCACCTTCACGGTGGTCCAAAAGGTCGTCAGAGTGATCTATTCCTCCCACATGTCCAGCAGAATATACCAGAGGGTGGCGCTAGGACACGCAATGCAACTGCGCATGCGCGAAGACTTCAGGCAGAAGTACAGGACATAATGATTGAGGAAAAGATCCACCAATGATGATGCCATGAGGTCTCGCGAGAGGTTGGAGCCAATCGGGAGCCACTTCAGAGGGAGGACCTACCTGATGACGTCAGCGCGACGGGATGAGGAGACACATGCAGCATGGAGGACTGTAGGAACAAGCTGTGGACTAATGAAGGACAATTGGGGGTGATTATCTTAACTTTTGTTCACATGGTTATTTCACTAAATATACTTGAGATTATCAGACTTTCATATGCCAGTCACTTGAAAAAGTCCTCTGAGTAGTACGAAACGTCGATTAAATCTTTTTTGAAAATTCGCATTGTGTCCTGGATCATCAATTTTTCACTATCTCAGGATTTATTGGCAGTTTTCCCTGAACCAGGAGCAGTATATTTTACTTTATTGTATTGGTTTGCAACTTTACCATCTTTTGTTTTACTTCCTGTTAAAACATTTTAAAAATAAATAAATGCAGGAATGACTCTTGGTAACATTCCGTGTGTGTGTGTGTGTGTGTGTGTGTCTCCTGTTAACATTCTCTCTCTGTATTGGAATAGCTCTTGTTAACATCCCCTGTAACTCTATATAGGAATGATTCCTATTAACATTCCCTGCGACTCTGTATAGGAATGGCTCCTGTTAGCTTCCCTTCCTTCAATGAGTGTGTGCTTGACCCTTGGAGATCAGAGCCCCCCACCTTGTATGATAGTTCTCTTTAACTGCATGTATGATCCTGGCCTATTATAGACTTTGTCACTATCCATCCTTGTTGGAGAATGGTCACTTACTCAGTTATACTTGACACTGACTTCCTCTGTCGTGGAACTGCCACTTCCACAGGGGTATTCACTACTGAAACATAGGGATCTGATTGCCAGGCAGATCCTCTGACATCCTGGGGTCTTTTATGCCTCGCCCTCTGTGATATGTCTGCATTCACTCTCTGATGGACATGCTACTCTCTCTGGGCCCAAATATAGAACCCTGACTACATGGGTGCTGTCACTGACTGGAAACATAACAAAGGGGGAGCCAAACCTACACTAAACTTAGGGAAGCAAATGTTCCATCTCTACTCCCTGAGGTCCCACCTCTCCTGCCATGGTGACTTCTGGCACTCCTGGAACCTAAACTTCCCAGCAGCCTCGCTGCTTTAGATATCATTTATGACACAGCACTTCTGTGTCACTACTCGGCAGGGTTCATATCTCCTCTCGTTTGAATCCCTGGCATTACTTCTAGTAAACAGGGTGGGGGGTAGATTACAAAAGTACAGATGCAGCCACCAGTATCTGATCACTTGCCTGGGTAAAAACTAAGGCATCTCACAGTAAATGCCATTCTGTGTTAATCGATGGGCCATTAGGAATCTCACAGAAATGTTGAGGCATTTACTGTGAGATTGCCCCAGATTTTCCAAGGCAAGTAATCTATTACTGGTGGCTGCATCTGTAGCATGGTTGAGTAATATATATATACTGTAACTGATAAAGTAAGTGACAATGATACATTGAGAGAATGTTTAGGGAGTCTACTGAATATTCTGGAAGTGTATCTGTTATTCTGCCAGCATGAAAAGGATATCCATCCAAATAGATTGCCTCTCAGCAAAGTTATAGTAACTATATCCTAAATAAGCCAATACAAATTTAATAAAGTGCACTCTCAGAACACAGACTCAAATGCTGGCAGCTGCTCTGACTACTTCTCACTAAACAATGTAGTTTAGGTTTCACTCTTACCTATTTATAATATAATCAAAGGCCTCAGATCTGTCCCCGGTGAGAGAATCAGTTCAATGAATATGCAAAACTGCCAACTCGAATACATGTTATCACAAGAAGAAAACGTCCTTTATAAAATGAAAAATATGTTTACCAAGAATGAGAGACCTTGGAATTCTACTACAATTGCTGAATGAAAGTAAATATAATTCATAATTGAAATTTAGTAATGAGAATTAGAACTGCTTTCAAGCTGTAGTGAGCTGATTGAGAAAACAGGAGAATTCTGGCAGAGTCAGTGATGTAAGCTGTGAAGGTCTTATTGTTAACTGAAGTGCTGGTGCAGATTGGATTTTAACCTTTGAATAGCATACATATTAATTATAGGGTAAAGCTGGTGTATTATGTATTTAGTAATCAATATGTAAATGCCATGAATTGACTTAATGACAATTGATAAAATGAGGGATTGATTTTGTAGTCTTGGTGATTACAAGCTCACAACTTTCTATTTAAAATAATCTAAATATAGTAAATTTTGTAAAGCAACTGTGAAGAGAATGAAAAAACCCTGTATTTAATACATTATAATATATCCGCATGTTCCATACCTTTTTTCTGTTAGTACAAAAATAAGCAAAAATTATTTGGTGACTGGGTTCTACTATGTATAGGGTAGACTTTAGAGTTCAACTATAAATTACAGGGCGTAAATGAAACACAGGATCAAAGCCAACTTCTTAAATAGTAAGGAACATATTATTTAACCCTTTGACCCTCAAATTAAAAACTGGAGCTCACTTGAATTGCTCAAGGTCTTAGGCAGTTGCTTGGTCTACGTACAGTATGCCAAAGAGCTTTTCCTATCTGCCATATAATGGAATACAGATCACTTGAATGGCTCACAAAAGCAATGCCACAACAAGAAATTGCATGGCATGCAGTAGTGTCACTGTATGTCGTTAATAGCGTCAAGTATATTAAATTGTAATTTATTACTGATTTATTATTCTTTTTACCGTGTACTTTTTATCCTCTCAACTCAATGCAGTGCCTAAACTGAAACTAGACAGGTTGCCGTTCAAATAGTAAAAATGTATTACTGTATATATTTATTTATGTAATTAATTAATGCATACTTTACACACCCTCAAATGCTAAGGAAATTCTTGTCAAGTTACATTCAAGGCAAGCTTTAGATGCAGGGGATTCCGGGCAGAGCCTTATTCAATAAACTCTGATAAAACAGCTTCTTCAAGCATTGTAAGAACATATCGGAGCACGTCGGAGCCCTGAATTATTTTATTTTTTTACACGTTTTGCCTAATTCAATTAAAGATTAGTTATGCGTGATGTACGGACCAAAAAAAACAGACAATAAGTAGCCTCAATACAGCACAGATTTTAAAGGAGTGATAATAAACAGTGATAAAACATGATTTTAAAAAAACAGTCACAAAATCAGGGATTTGTAAGTGATGATCAAGAAATCTGGGATAAAATATGATTGGATTGAAGAGCGTGTGAGAGAATAGGGGTTCAGAAAATGGAGCAACCAAGAGAATTTAAGTCGTTCAAGGAGCTTAGAGGCAAAATGTAGGAGGAAGACAGGGCGATAGATAAAGAGACAATTAGTGTAACACTTGATATTTTTGAGCATATGTTGCATTCTTTTAGGAGGTGGGAAAGGTACCAGAGCTGAGGGAAGAGTTGAAAATATGTGTAAGTGTAGTGACTACAATGGAAGCAAGAGTCTTGAGGAAATGGGAGGGGATGGAGTCAAGAGGGCAAGTGGTAGGATACATAGAATTTTAAGAGATATAGAAGGGGTGCCTTGATTAATTGAATACACCATAGTCTTGAAATAGTCAGTGAAGTCCAGAGGTGAAATGGAGAAAGACACCACAGGTGGTTGTGGTCTGAGAAGAGAGTGAAGGAGAGAAAAGAGGCAGTGTGTGTGTGTAATAGGGACTTAGCCCTGTTTAAGTTAAGCTGCCTCTAAATGCTCTGACGAATCCAGCAGGGAGCTGGTTAATTGCAGCCAGTCAATAACCCAGGCTCCACCTGGCTAACCAGAGCTCTAGAAAAGCCTCCTGTGGGAAACTGCTAGGAGAGATTCCTTAGCACACAACTGTTCTGACACAGGACAGAGACACTCCTTAGCACACAAGTGTGCTGACATAGGAGAGTAGTGAGGCCTGCACAAAGACTCCTTAGCACACAACTGGGCTGACAAAGGAGAGCAAAGACAGAGAAGAGAGTCTGGTAGCACACAAAAGGGCTCTGTGCTGACAACAGACTTCCTGAGAGCAGCAGGATTACAATGCATGCATCTGAAGTTTGCCTGGAATAAC
The DNA here is from genome assembly GCF_040206685.1 of Ascaphus truei. Lineage (NCBI taxonomy): Eukaryota > Metazoa > Chordata > Amphibia > Anura > Ascaphidae > Ascaphus > Ascaphus truei. Next base: position 402,470,306 of record NC_134484.1, on the reverse strand, counting down.
CAGAGATGCCAGACAAGCACAGTCAGATACCGCCTTCCACTCAAACGCCGGTATAAGTCAAACCACTGCTCGCCACTCCTCACTCCTCTCACCTTGCTCGGCCCTCCTCCGGCGTTTGAGTGGAAGGCGGAAGCTCATGTGTGGCTGTATTTTACATCAATCAGTGACAGCAGTGAATATCTACCTGGTGCATCGACCTTTGGATCGGAGAGATTTGGCTGTCGTGAGGGGGGTATACAGGAGAAAGGACAGTGTCTCTGGTGTTACCCGGATCAGCATACGTGATACTTGTGTCGCGGATCTGCAGGCGCAGCTGATGGAGGGACGCGGAAACCTCTTGGGGTTCATCGCGGATACACTCATCTGGTGAGACCGTTCCCTTACCCCCCTCTGCCTTTACCCCTTGATGCAATATACAGGAACAATCTAACAGCCTGCCACTGCTATCATACATTCATTCTTGATCTACATCAGTCACTCCACTCCCCATTTATTGCTCTATTTACAATCAATCTCGTGCAATTGAGTGCTTCAATATTCACAAGTGCTACTCCCTCACAATAGATTTATTGGAAATATTTTTGGAAACAGCTTTTGCACATTTATTTTTCCTCCAGTTATTCAATCCTCTTGTATTGACCCATTGTAATTTATGCTTTATCTGTATTTGTATATCTGTTTGTCTAGCAACCAAGCTTTTTTTGCCTTTATTAAATTTCCCTTATTTTTAACAGCTATATAGGATTGCGCTTTTTCTTTTCAATCTAACTATATATCTATATCTATCTATATATATACCTGATAATTTGTTATATGTTTTTGGACTGGGAAATGGTGTATCCAGACAGTCACGGATAGTTGGGGCATGTACTGTCTATTTAGTCTCCAAAGTGGAGTAGGTGTTTGTTGCTTTGTGTTATGTTTTGCTTTAAAATGCTGTTTAAAGGGACAGGCTCAATAAAGCCATGTTTTAGTTTCACCCAAATCGGTCACCATTAGTGTACCTCTGCACACATCTCTTACAGTGTGTTAGACTTGTGAGTGTTGATTAGTGAAGAAAAGTAGCTTTTTTAGCTTGGGAGAGGGCAGAGTTGAAGTATTGGGAGAGGACATTTGCAGTGAAGCAAGTCAATGAAAGTATGAGATTTCTCCAGAGGAGCGAGTGCAGGTGAAGAGCATTCATATATGGCAGTCTAGCCAAGTTGGGTGTTGGAAGGGTAAGAATTGTGGAGAAGAAGGGGGATTTGTAGATCAAGAGAGTAGGATACAGAGTTATAGTTCACAACAAGGCTGTCTGTGTCAGTAGTGAAGAAGAGCCAGGAGCGCAAAGTGAATTCAAGAGCAGGTACAGTAGGTTAATTGAACACCTGTCTCGGCAGAAATGAGAGGTAAATGGAGGTTTAGAAAAGGAGAATTGAGAGAAAGTAAATGTGATAAGGTCCAGATAGTGCCCATCCTTGTGGGTGCTACTGCAGTTATTGGTGTATCCTATACTCGCCTGTGTAAGGTACTCTAGGGAACACGTCTCAGGGGAGGCAAAATCTGATAAGGTTGCTTCACTGTGTTGAAAATACACAATAAGGTGTTTAAAGGAATACCGTTTTCTAAAATGTATTGAAGCACGTGTATTGTTGTTATCTTTTTTCCCATATACTCATTGGAAAGAAAACGACATCAGACACCAGAATCCAAGCGCCAAAGAGGCTAAATCTCTTCAGCAAAGGTGGATATTTATTAAATTTGTGGTAAAAAGCAGTTTTGCAATTTGGAAAGCCAGGTTCAATATAATCCTATGAGTAAAAAAAAAATCTCTCTCTTACTGGCCACAATTCCATATGTAATATTTAATACTATTCAATATGTACTATTAAATAGTATTCATCAATATAAAATATATTCAATACTTCATATGTAAATATGTGAATCTGCTTCTCTGTGTAGTATAGAAAATTAGCTTTGTTCACTAAACTGGAATAAAATATTCTCCAGCTAGCGGAAGCAGCTTCACAGCACATTAAATAAAGGCCATTGAACCTGGCTGTCCCTCATGCAACACATCTTCCTGCACCTAATAGGCACGATTGCCACTGAAATCAACAGGTTTAAGCTCAATAGGAAATTGATGAACTACTGTAAAGAAAATACTGACAAGTCTGGCGGTAATTGGGAATTAGGTGTGAAACATTAATATGTAAAAACCTCAGGTTATGCATAACTGAATTACAACAAACTACTGTTCCCTTTTTTTGTTCTGTCACAAATAATAATCTCAAGAACCTTGTACAGTGTGAGGAATCTCTATAAGACCATACAATTTCAATGTAAATATTAATTTTGTCATTTTTAAATTAGTTTAAAATATTAAATATTGTAAGAGGTTAAAAGAATCCCCATTGATTCATATCTTATTACTTTGTTTGCTTTCCTTCACATGGTTATGTTACCCTCTTTGGCTAATGTTTAGAACTGATTTTTAAACAATTTTCCCACCCATAATTTATGGTTGAAAACCCCTATTTTATCTGTAATACTGTATAATGGAATTAACGTTAACCCAAATTGATTATGAATCCATCATTTAATTTACACATACAGTATGTGAATGCTTATCAATCTTCCATTTACTGTAGGTCTTAGCAAAGTGTAGTTTCAATCTACATCTAGATATGCACTAACATTTGCAGACTGTCAGGAAGCAGGGCTCACACAACACCTCCTTACCTTGCTCGGAGGTTGTTGCTGCCGCCCCTCGGCCCCCGCAGAGGTAACCCCGTCGCGGTGTCTCGTTTTCCCTGCCGGGCCGCATGCAGGAGGAACTTACACAGCGCGCGTCTCCGGCTGTAATTTATTCACCCCTCTGGGCTTCTGGCCACGCCTCCCGGCACTCTCTGCAGTCCCGCACCCACCCCTACACTCCACAGCTGATCACAGGCAATGATGACAGCCTGCACCTATTACAATGCGCTCCATGGCACACCCCTGCTCTGCATCCCTCTGTGATTGTGACTCAAAGCACTTCACAGTATAGTGGGCAGTACGCAACACATAGGATTTTTACAGACATAGTCCCTGCCCATATGAGTTTACAATCAATGATTTTGGTACCGGGGGCACAGGCAGATAAAATGACTTGCCTAAGGTCACAAGGAGCTGATACCAGAATTTGAACCAGATACGCTATGTATGCAATGTTTAACGGGTTTAAATTCGGAAGCACTATACTGTATGTGTTGTATGTGATCTACTGTGCAATTAAACTAGTTACAAAAGGCAGAAGTGTCCCCAAAAATTGTGAAACTAAAAACTAAAAAAAAGAAAGTGCAAGAAAAAATATACTGCTCAAGTCTATGGCACCAGCATATGTTATTTCCGCCTTTCTTCTGGGGGAAGAAATCTCTAAATCACTACTATATTAGATGGCAAATTATTTAGCTCATTTATATATTGTCTTCTAATATGTATGAGTATTTAATTCACTCTTTTGTCCAGCTAAAAAAAAATCTGGATGTGCATCGGAGCTTCTTTGTTTGTTTTCAATTGTATGCTTGTTGTATTGTAGACAAGATATGCTATAATACATCATATTAGTAATATTATATTATTTTATTATTATTTTATTATTATTTTAGAAAAAATTATATATTTTTCCCATAGTATTTGCTTTGTTTTTCTTAAATTCTAGTACTAGGATAAATTGAGTATGTAAATACTGCAGAGTATAGGAGTACAGAGCCTGGCTGGTTCGGAAAGCAAGTTGGGCCTAACTTCCTGCAATTCCAGCAACTGGGTGAGTCTGCCTCTTTTACTAGCTGTTGGACGGGTCCACCTCTACCTTCATTTCCTGGGCAGGATCACCTTTCCTTTCAGCTGGGTTTTTTATAGGAGCCCTCCTCAAGCCACAGGTAGGACCACATGGTCTGTGCCCTCCTTTGATCTACCCACTCTGTTCTTGCCCTGCTGTTCCCCATATCTCCTTCCCCCAGGCCCATATCTTCTCCTCTCCACTGCCCCAGAGCCATACCTACTCCTACTCCTCTCCAAGTTCAAGGTCCTACACCTCTCCAGGTCCTTACCTAACTCCCCAAGGCTCTTACCTACTTCCCCCAAGATACTTACCTTCTCCCCCCCAGGCCCATACCTACTCCCTTCCTAGGGCCATATGAACCCCCACCCCCAGGCCATACCTACTCCCCCCCAATTCAAGGGGGGCCTTGGATGGGGGGGAGACAGGTAAGGGCCTTATCTACTCCCCCCAAGCCTTACCTACTCTTCAACAGTACTCTTACACTTAAAAAAGTATGCATTTATTTTCAGGAAAAACACAACGGGAAACAGGTGCAGTGTCGAAGTGGAATGTTTCCCTGAAACATTCATACTTTTTTTTTTTTTTCAACTTAAATTTTATTTAGAACTTACATGGTTTACAAACATGGCATTCAGTTGTAACATGGGAACAAACTCCCATTGGTAAGCATCCACCACATATATGTACTCACAAATACAGACAAACGGGGCTGCCGAACAGACAAACCTACAACACAGCCCCCAAGGGGGGGAAAAGAGGGGGGGAGAGGGAGTGGGGGAAGGTATCGTCCTGCCGTGGGACCGCTTATGACTTTACGCCTGCTGGCTCTCTGCATCCGGGGAGACTGAGTGCCCCCCACGAATCGCTCCTGCCCTTCTGTACTGGCTGGTTCCAATGCCGACGAGGGGTCTCTAGTCGGTCAGAGTCGTCTGTTTCGTCCCTGTATAGTGTCGTCAAGGGAGATCGCACCCTCCACTATTAATGCCATATTGTGGCCCTATTCACACCCAGGTATGTCTGTCTGGGCCAACCATGGCAGCCAGACTTTTAGAAAATTTGTACCAGTGTCATTGACCAGGCTTGTCAATTTCTCCATCTGGCATACCGACCAGATCCTATTTCGAATCTTAGCAATTAGTGGGATTTCATTTTGTTTCCACTTTGCTGCGATCTCCCCTTGTACCGCCATCGCAAAATGCGCCACCAATTTATTTTCACCTTTGGAGAGACCTTGTTGTGGTCTGTTGAGCAGGAAAAGCCAGGGGTCTAGCAGGATGTCTGTGCCTAGGATCTTATTCAACCAATCTTTAATCGAGTCCCAGACCGGGCGATCTTGGGGCAAGACCACAGCATGTGCAACAGGTCTGCTTGCTGTCCGCATTGTCTTGGACACAATGGGGAGTAACTGGGCAGAAATTTAGATACTTTTGTGGGGGTGTGGTACCATCTCATCATAACCTTATATGCGTTCTCCTTTAAGGTCGTGCACATGGAGCTTTTAGCAGTTGCCGTCACGATCTTTGTCCAGTCCTCTAGTTCCTCCCCTAGGTCAGACTCCCATTTAGTCATATAACCAGTTTTGTCCGTCACCGTTGTGTTAGAACCGGTCACTTCTTTGTACATCTGCGATGTGAGTCCCTTAGTGGATGTCCCTGGTCGAGAGAGCTTTTCGAAATTCGTTAATTGGATGTGGGGCTGTCTGGTCTGATAGAATGCTCTGATCTGGAGGTATCTTAAAAACTCGGCATTGGGGATGTTTTTGCTAGATTTAAGTAAATCGAATGTTTGGATGCCTCGCCTACCCTCCAGATCTACTAGTCTGGTGATATTTTTGTGTTTCCAGATAGTGAAATCCGCGTTGTTCCGGCCCGGAGCAAACATAGGATTCCCCCATAGGGGGGTCATACCAGAGGATCTGTGGGTCAATTTGCATTTGAGTGTGGTGGCCTCCCATACTGAGAGCGAGTTGGTCATTGAGGATAGCGGCATTTTGGTACCTAACCGCACCTTTTTGGGAAGCCAAATTAACTGTGCCAACTCTATAGGGGAGCATAGTTCTTTTCTAAAGCCACCCATCTTTTTGAGTCCGGGTTAGTGTGCCATTGCACAATTTGGCATAATTGAGCCACCTTGTAATATGACAACAAGCAGGGTACCGCCAACCCTCCTGCTCCTGTCTGTTTACTCATTATCTGCCTGCCTACCCTCGCTCTCTTTCCTCCCCAGATAAATTTATTTATTTCAGATTGGAGTGAGATGGATTCCTTCACCCTTAACAGCACTGGTAGGGTCTGGTAGAGGTACAAGAGGCGTGGCTGCAGATTCATCTTAATACAGTGAATCTTCCCTACCCACGAAATTTGATAAGTGGCCCATCTCCTAATGTTCCCGCTCAGGGTATGCATCAATTTGGGGTAATTCACCTGATATAACATATTGGTTGTCTTAGTGACATTAATACCCAGATATCTAATTTGCTTTGATTGCCAGTTGAAGTTAAAGTTTAAGGCAATCAGTTTCTCTATGTGTTTGGGTAGGTTGATACTCAAGGCTTCCGATTTCGCCTTGTTAATTTTGAAACCAGAAACCCGATTGAATCTTCCCAACAAATCGAATAGATTAGGCAGAGAGGTAAGGGGCCTTGATATTGTCAGGAATACATCATCCGCATATAGTGCCACCTTATGCGACTGGTTTCCAATGTCAATACCTGTGATGTCTTTGCTATCTTGCATTTGGGCAGCCAATGGCTCCATACAAAGTGCAAAGAGGAGGGGGGAGAGCGGGCATCCCTGCCTCGTTCCGGTCTGAATTTGGAAGGGATCTGAAGCAAATCCCTGGTGGGTAACCCTGGCCGACGGAGCCGAATAGAGAGCAAATATAGCTTTTATCACCCGTTCCCCCATCCCAAATGCTCCATGCGTGGCCTCCAAATAAGGCCAGTCTATCCTATTGAATGCCTTTTCTGCATCCAGACTGAGCGCCATAACTGGTATTGAACGTGAATTGGCTATTTCTAATAGATCAATGATTCGTCGGGTATTATCAGATGACTGCTGACCCGGGATAAACCTGACTTGATCTGGGTGCACCAGTCTGGGTAGGATGAGACCCAATCGATTGGCCAGTAATTTAGCGTAGATTTTTATATCCGAATTAATCAGGGATATTGGCCTGTAGCTTCTACAGTCCTGTGGGTCCTTCCCCTGCTTATGTATTACGGAGATGGACGCCTGGAGCATGTGCCGGAGGAAGGGGGTACCTTCCAGTACTTGATTGAACATGCGGAGGAAATATGGGGACAGCCGTTTCCTGTATTTTTTGTAATAGAGATTCAAGAATCCGTCAGGACCCGGGGCTTTAGAGGGTTTCAACGTTTTGATAACCTCCGTTAATTCCTCCATTGTAAATTCACTGCCCATTTCCTCTCTGTCAATCTCACTCAGATTCGGCAGATTCGAGCCCTTTAAGAAATCCTTCAGGGCCTTTGTCGTCCCGGAGGATCTGGTTACCTTTCCCCCATCATATAATTTCTCATAGAAGTTCTTAAATTCCCCCACAATATTTTTAAAGTTGGCCGTAATTGCTCCTGATTCCAGGCGTAGGGCCTGAATGTTATAATTTTTTGTTTTGGGACTGAGCAGGTTGGCCAGCAAGGTGTCCGGCTTGTTTGCTTTCTCAAAGAATCTTCTCTTAGACCAACTTAATGATTTCTCAGCATGGGAAGTAAGTAGTAGGTTTAACTTAGTTTGGGCATCTTTAATTTGTTGGAGGGTGGTCAAATTCAGGGACCTCTTTTGGTGGTCCCATAAGCTCTTTAGTTCTCTCTGCCCCTGTATGATTTTGGAGCTGCTCTCTCTCTTTCTCTTGGCCGCTAAGCTAATCAATACCCCTCTTAATGTTGCTTTGTGTACCTCCCAGAGGGTTGTATGTGAGCGAACGCTACCTTCATTTTCGTTAAAGAATTGTTTGATTTCCTTTTTAATCTGCTCCATTAGTTCAGGGATTTTTAATAGGGATTTATTCAATTTCCAGTTTGCTCCCGGTCTGTCTAACCCTATCTTTGTGCACCGTAGCTCTATGGGTGCGTGATCCGACCACGAAATGTCGTGTATCCCCGAGTGGGCGATCTTTGGGACCAGTCTACTAGAGACAAAGAAGTAATCGATTCTGCTGAATGAGTTATGGTGATGCGAATAGAAAGTATAGTTCCTATCTGCTGGGTGTAGTTCCCTCCAGACATCGACCAACTGCAAGTCCTTAAGCCCTTGTTCTAGGACCGTGGGTCTAGACGTTGTCCCAGGTCTGGGGGGGTCCCGATCTGTCTAGGGCTGCGTCCAGCACTGTATTAAAGTCACCTCCTACTAATCAGGGCCCCTTTACTGTGTTTTTGGATGGTTGTGAATATTGTTGTGAAAAAGATCAGGTCGTGTCCATTCGGCGCATATACTTTCGCAATCGTTATTGGTTGCTGATTTATGGACCCCGTAATTATAAGCAACCTGCCCTCTGACTTTTTTCACAGCGTCCACCACCAGCCCCACCCTGTTGTGTTTCAAAATAGCAACCCCTCGTTTCTTTTCTGTTGCAGAGGACAGAAATACTGTACTTGTTTAAATTGTTTATCAAAGAATTTTGGGAAGCTTCTGTTGCTAAAGTGTGTTTCCTGGATTAACACAATATCGGCCTTTTTTCTCTTGTAGTCAGTGAGTGCTACCTTCCTCTTGCAGGGACAGTTCAGCCCTTTGGCATTGTGTGAGAGAAATGTTAGCGACATGTTGTACGTGTATTCCTACCTCTCTTCAGTCGCGGCGCTACCTTGGGTATCAGCTCTTCATCGGAGAACTCCCTCTCCCCTGCAGTGCGCAGCAGTTCGTTCAGTGTCGGCTTTGCTCCACCTGGGTAGGACGATGGGTGGTGGTGGGGGGGGGGGAAATACAAAAGGAACATGGGACACATAGGGAGAACATAACAAAGTGGGAGAGGTGCCTATGGTCCAAGACCACTGCCCCTCCCTTGCCTTTGGGTTATGGGAATTGAGCGGGGCCCCCACTGCAACTCCTCCCTCCCGCTGGGGCGCTCCCCTTCTCCCGCTCCCAAGGACTTTCTCGAGATCCTGGGCCTCTGCCCCGATCCGAGTCCAAAGACACATGACAACGGCCGAACCTCCGTCCTGACCGGCCTCTGTTTGCCAATATCATAATACTTAAAGCATCAACTCGAGCTTAACTCTAAACCTCAAAAACACCAGAAGAAAAAACCCAAAAACCCCCAAGAACCCCAAATCCCCAAATCCCCAAATCCCCCCTCTTGATGGCTGTAACGGAATGAACAACTGTGGGCAGTCTCTCTGTAGTCACATATTTATCCCCAATCTTTCTCCCCCCCCCTACCCAAATCCCAGTAATCCACATCCCCGACCCCACCCCCTCTGTCACCAATTTATTGATTTTTGAACCCCTTTGGTCCTCATGTTTGCCTTTGCGCCTACACCCCTCAACCTCATCTGCAATCCCTCACCTCCTATCCAGATCTTATATACCTATCTACATGCTTCTGACCTCCCTATCTGTGTCTCTCCTCTCATCTCCCGTTGGCCTTCCAGCTATCTGCATATCCTTATCCCCCCCCCCTCGCTAGGCTCCCCTGTCCCGTCATCTTACATAATCTCCTCCCCGATCTCTGTGATGTGACCTTCCCCTCTCCCCCTCCTCTTATCCCTTCCATTCTTCCCCATGCTTTGTCTTTAAATTTTCTGTTTGTTGATATGTCTTTATTAATTATTACTCGCTTCTTCCCAGTGTATTTTACCCCCATAACCCTCTCTTTGCAGGCAGTCTCCCCCCCCCCCTCCCGACATTGCCTGTCCGCTTCTTTGCATCTCTTCCTGTGTGCGTCCAAGGCTCGTCTCCCCCTCCGGTCGCATCCCGCCGCCATCTTGGAGGTGACTGGTCCGCTCTCTCCTGGAGTTCTCGCGGGATCTGACGTCACATCCTCCCCCTATGCGTCACTCGGTCCCTCCTCCAGCTCATTGAGCAGCCAGAGCCGATCCAAGATGGCCGCCAGTCCCGGAGGAGCGCTGTGAGGGTCCAGAGGTAGCGTGGGGCGGCATCTCAAGAGGGTGCAACAGGTCCGAACCCAGGCTCAAAACCGTAGAGCTCTTAAGATGTGGACAGGAACAGGTAAGATAACGTTTCTTCTGTAGATCGCGGGCCCATTTCACTTCGGGCTCCATGGCTGTTTATTTTTGTCATTTTTTCTAGCCTCCTTCCAGACCGGATCAGGGGCCGGTCGCCCTCCCCTTGCTTCCTCGGGTATCTTTTCTTGGAGCCACAATTTGGATAGGAAGCTCTCACCATCCTCCAGTCTCCTAAGGGTGTTAGAGGCACCATTTTGCATTACCAGCAGCCCAAAAGGATATAGCCACCTATATCTTATACCCTCATCTCGCAGCACCTTGGTAATGGGGGTAAGCTGTCTCCGCTTGAGCAGGGTGGTGGGTGAGATCTTGGAATACTTGTAGTTTGTGACCCTCAAATTCAACTTCGTTTTGAGTCATTTGGCAAAAGGATTCCTTCACTTTAAAGAAGTGGAATCGGGCTATAATGTATCGGGGGGGGGGGGTCCCCTTGTTGCGGCCGCGACCTCAGGGCCCTATGGCACCGGTCTAGGTGTATGTCCTGCTCTGCCTTGTCCGGCTTTAGCTGGCTCAGCCATCTGCCCATGAAGTCTTCCGGATCGGTCTCATCCTCAGGCACCCCCCTGATCCTCACATTATTCCTCCGATCGCGGTTATCAGAGTCCTCTTGTCTGTTCATCAGATCTCTCACAGTATCCTTCACCTGGGCCAGTTGTTTATCCGTTCTGTGCTGGGCCTTAATGGTGGCGTCAAGCTTCTTTTCCAGGGAGTCTGTTCTCACCCCAATGCCACTTATATCAGCCCTTAGCGCCACCAATTCCGACTGGAAGCATCTTTTGATATCCAGGCAGAACTCTCTCATGTCTCTCCGTCGCATCACTTGGTTCTCCCTGCCCCTGTCTTCCCTGTCCTCCTCCTCCTCCTCAACCGACTCGGTGCTGCTTCTCGTGGGCCCCTCACGGCTTTTGGCGTGCGCCGCGTCTCCCTTTGCGAAGTAATCTGTGAGAACCGCGGAGGTTCTCTTTGATCTCGTCGCCCTCGACATCTTTATACTTCAATGTTTGTTCGGGTCTAGGTTTGGTGTGCGTCGCTGAGTTTTTAATGCTTTATTTATTTATTTAAACGCCGGCTGTGGACGGAGCTAACTGTTCACCCGACCATTCAGTCAGCCGTCGCGCATGCGCCTCTCATGCATACTTTTTTAAAAATGTCTTTTGGTTCTTTGGTGAATTTTTTTTCCTGTCTGAAGAGGGATTTCTATTCATGCTTTTATACATTTTCTGGGTATAGTCTTCAATTTGCCCTGTTTCCATACTAGCACTGGAGCAAACTCTTTGAATCTAGAAGTGAGTGCATGTTTACCCCACAATTTCTCTAAACGAACCTACTTCTCCCCAAGGCCCTTATCTTCTATCCCCTACCAGGCCCTTTATACACACTCCCCCACCAGGCCCTTTTCTACTCTTCCTTACCAGGCCCACCAGGTTTCCTACTCTCCCTTATTCTGCCCACCCCACCAATATCTTCTTCCCTCCCCTCCAAATATCTTTTCCCCCATACTCTCTTCTCCCACCCCCAATACCTTTTTCTCCCCTCCCATTCAGGCCCATACCCTGCCCCCCAGCGTCTCCCCAGAAGGGGAGGGGCTGTTCTTTTCATTCATTTATTTATTTATAAAATGTTTTACCAGGAAGTAATACATTGAGAGTTATCTGTTGTTTTCAAGTATGTCCTGGGCACAGAGTTATAATGACAAATAAATAGTTACATTAAGTAAAAAGGGTTAACAGTACTTTATATACAAGACATTGCATGCACAGTTAAAGATTATACGTTATAGGTATAAATAAGTTACAGACCAGATTAAAATGTTAATAGGAAAAACCGTCTGTAAGGCTCAAAGGTATACACTCCTGGTTAGCTAAAAAAGCCTGGTATAATGATTAAATGGAGATAGCGGAGATAAGGCCAGAGAAGGAGAGAGAGTTGGAGGGATTGTATATGCATATGTGTACGGCTGCAATAAACCAGTAAAGTGGATCGGTATGGCGTTGCAATATACTCACGATAAATACCGTCCTGTTTGTCCTCACTCTCTCTCCTGGCATCGCGTTGCACCTGGATGGTGGTGATCGAGACTCCGGGGTGTAGGCACGATCAGGAAGCACAATCGAAAAAGTAGAAAAATTTAAAACAAAAAACTTTATTCGGCTACATAAAACGGATACTCAGGACTAACAAAAAGGGAATGACGTCCTTCCACTAGTTTTGGGCATGAACTGCCCTTTCACAAGGAGTATGACGTCTGCAGTAGGAGGGTGATATTTATATCTCCCACTTGCTTGTTAGATGGTGTATACCACCTGAATCAACAATTAGACATAGAGTACTAATTGATTTGGATAATTAACCTGTTGTGTACCCATGGCAGCAAGACATATAGAAAAAAAAGATTAAGAAAAATCCCACAGTCATCACAATTAGTACAGATAATGATAGTCAATGGAACCAATGCATACAGAAATTTATGATATTCAATATCTGAATTAATATCATAATATTTGAACATACATTGTCCACATATAATTATAAACGGATCAATAACAGTTGTGACTGATGTCTCAAAAGTCACAACTGTTCCATATTATAATGGTTTTGACCCTCATAAGTTACCTGTATAAATCATGTAACCTACAGTATTTATACAAGACCAGAACATTATTATTCATTTATATACAAAGAAATTTAAATTCATGCTTTGATGTACATTAGGCGGTGGGAAACCTTTATCATGTAGTATATTGATGTATGTTGCATCTCTAATCCATCATCTGGTCCAAAGTACAATAAAATAAACAGAATATAAATGCATAATGATAGATATCCTAAGGACATATGGTCCTAATACACCAAAATGAATACAGGGAAAAGAAGGGGTGGGGGAGGGGGGGGGAAGGAGAGGGGGGGGGGGGGAAAGGAGAGGGGGAGGGTGAAAGGGGGGAAAGGGGAAGGGGGTAAGGGAAATGAGGGCAGAAACAACAGTTCTATCATGAAAGATATACTGATTACAAAAATACCTTTAGGTCCCACTCAGTATTGAGACCTTTAGGTATTAGTGTATCAATTATGAAAATCCAAAATGCTTCTCTTTGGTATAAAATCTTGGATTTGTCTCCACCTCGAGCATGAGATTTAATGTGTTCGAGGGCAATACATTTAAAGTTTTTTAGACTGCCTTGTTGGATTCTTTAAAGTGATTAGAGACTGGATGAGTTATATCCAAGTTTAAAATATGTCTCATGTGTTCTAGCATCCTAATTTTGAATGCTCTAGTGGTTAAAGCTGCAGTTCAGTCAATATCCTGCATGTGTGTTTTTTTTAATAAATCAGTTCTGTAGTAAGAAAAAATACTTTTAGCATTTTCTGTTTTTAAAAAAACAACTTTTAAAGACCAATTTTCTTGTATTCTATTTTAACAGCCATTTGCTAAGGCACTGCCCCTTCATGTCCTGTCACAAGCCCTGGCACACCCCTTTGTCAGCCCTGCCCTCCCTCTAGCACATGTCAGTGCAAGAGTGCTCATGAATATTCATGAGCTTCCACTGACGGACTGAAGCACAATATAAACAGATCCCTTCACTAATTATGTCACCAAATTTCGCCGATCAATACATGGAGAACGAATTGACCTGCAGCTATGCAGTTCTTTAGGTAATTAGAGATTGCCCACATGAAACTATTGAAGTAAAAAAAAAAAAGACTGAACTGCAGCTTTAATCCCACATACCTTTTGTTACATCCACATGTGATCTTGCAGATCACATGATCAGTATTACAATTCAGAAAGGAGAGCATTTTGAATTCTTGAGCATTCTCACTATTAGTAAAGACTTTGGATTTTTGAACATGTTTGCAGATTTTGCATTTACCACAGGGAAAGCAACCTAATAGATTAGGAAAGAAATATTTTGTGTTATCATCATATTTATTATTAGAAACCATGCTTGGTGAGACAATATTTCCCAAAGTATGTGCCTTTTTAAACACAAATTTGGGATCCATAGAGGCCATATCTTTCAAAAGTATATCAGTTTTTAATATTCTCCAATGTTTTTTTATTATTGACCTGATGTTAGTAGCTTGTATACTAAATTGTGTAATGAAGAATGGAGGTTCAGATTTATTTGTCTCTAAGTCATTAAAATTTTGAGTTTGAGGGCTCCTATCTATTTTTTTGCTAACGCCGGGATCATCAGGAGGTAAGCACCAACAGTGATTTTTTTTGTTTACATTTTATTTAAAGCAGTGGTGTGCACGGTAAGAGAAGGAGGAGCGGCCGGATACTTTGCTGAACCTTGGGACCATGAACAGTCTTTTGGAGTCATATCTCAAATGATAAGTGCTGCATGTGGTAGGGGTGAGGAGCTTGTTCAGATAGGTGGGTAGCTTGCCCAGAAAGTATTTAAAGGCAAGACAGGAAAGATGAACTTTGCGCTTAGACTCAAGTGATGACCAATCTAGTTCTTTGAGCATTTTGCAGTGATAAAGTGGCATATTGAGTTGTAGATGGTAGCAAGTTTGCCAAGGTGAGTTTGGGGTGCCGTGCCAGATACTATGTCCCTATAGTCTATAATTGGCCTCAGCATCTACTGTGCAATGCGCTTTCTGACCAGAAGACTTAAGGATGATATGTTCCTATATAGTACAACTAGTTTGGCATAGGTTTTGGATATCAGGGTATCAATGTGCAACCCAAATATTAAATGGGTGTCAAACCATAAGCCCCAAAATTTGAAACTAGTAACAAGGGCTAGGGTAGTATTAGAGTTGGTTCTGATCTGTAGCTATTTCATTTGAAGCGTTAGTTTCAAAAAATGGTTTCAAATACCATTGTTACACTAGTGTAACAGTGTTTAAAAACAGTTTGTTTTGGGAAATCCAATTTTCAAGTCTCAAAAAGTCAGATTGAAGTACGAATCCAAGATCAGAGAGGTTAGGGATGTGGGCATATAAGATTGTCATCCGCATACATGTGTATTGAGGCTCCCTTACAAGCTTTAAGAAAATAATTGATGAACACTGAGAAGAGTACAGGCCCCAGAACAGAGCCTTGCGTGGGACACTGCTGGTGATATCGAAGGGGTTGGAGTTCGTGCCCGAGAGACTCATGTTGGGATCTATTTGATAGGTAGGAATGAAACCAGTTTAAAGCATGCTTCCCTATTTCAGAGCACTGGAGCTTGTTTAGCAAGATAACATAATCAACAGTATCAAAAGCCTTGGCAAAATCTAGGAATACTGCACCAGTAACTTGTCCCAGTCCCATTCCACACTGAATCTCATTGCAAACTTTTAGGAGGGTAGTTACCGTGGAGTGTTTGGGATGAAAACCAGATTGAAGTTGGCTAGGGAAATTTGTATTGGTATAGTAATCGCTTAATTGGGAGTGCACACATTTTCCTATGACTTTGGATAGTATTGGGAGAAGAGAGATTGGCCTGTAGATTGAGACTGTTTTTGTCGCCACTTTTGAAGATTGGGACAAAACTGGCAGTTTTCCAGATTTTAGGGATATGGCCTGAAGACAAAATAGAGTTGATAAGGGAAGCAAGCAGTTTGGCAATGGCTGGGGAAACAAGTCGTAGGAACTTTGATTGCAGTAGGCCAGGTCTACATTGGCTGCTTAGTTTTAATTTGAAGAGAGCTTGTGAAATCTCCTCTTCAGATACTGGGACAAATTGAAAACTGTGGGCAGTATTGGGAGAGGGCGGGGCTATAGGGCTACTCCCAGAATGAGGTTAATGTATGTAGTTTGGGTTGCGTTTCACTAATAAGTTAGTAGCACACCCCACAAAATATTAATTGAATGCATTTGCAATGTCAGTGGGATTTTTCGGAGTAATTTCCTTCTTAATGATATTGCATGGTTGTTGATGGCTAGAAGGCTGGAATATATTTTTGATAACCTTCCAGAAGTTAACCGGATTTGATGTATTCTGGTGGTGATTGTCAGAGTAATATTGTGTTACTTTGTAGCTTTTCCACAACCCATTCCTAAATTGGTAGAGTGATATATGGTCGGTTTTTACCCATGGAAGATGTCCCCTCCCCCCGTACTCTTATTTTGATTTTCCTTGCACAGTACACTATTGCATGGTCGGCCCCTGAAAATGTCAGGTCAGATGCCAGGGGATGGGATTCTGCTGAGACTAGAGGAAATAATCCAGTCAAGCAAGTAGTGGTTGTGGGGGTTTAGGTTTGTCCGTGTGGGTTGGGAAATTAGTTGCGTTAGGTTAAGTGACTAAGGTTGTATCTGAATTTTGTTGTTTTTAGGGTCGAGCCAATTGTAGTTGAAATCCCCAAGAACTAGCAGCTCACTCTTCTCATTCGGAGAGGAAATAGAGCAAGAAACCGGGTGATATCAGTCAGGGATAGTAGTGGGGCTTTAGGGGGGCAGTAGATGCCAGCAATAAGAACGGGCTTAGAAAAGGGGAGGCAGATTTTGCCAAGTAAGATTCCAAAAGAGGGTGGGCTTGGGGGGCAATTTATAAGTGTAAATTGTACGGTTCTGAAATGAAAAATAACACCCCTCCTCCTCTCTTTGACCTGTCTTTCCTAGAAAGGGGTTATCCCTGAATGGCTATGCTGCATCGAGAGTTTTAGGAGTTAGCCATGTTTCTGTGTTTATTCATTTGTCTTGGGCCCCAAAATGTGTTGGTTGCCCTGTATACAAGGAAGATTAAAACGGACCTCAACTCAAGTTCTCTCCCACATGAATATCGTTTTTTTTTTCCACTTATGCTTCGACGTATGGTATCTGTTATTATTGAGAGCATTGAAGCTTCATATATTTGTCAGACATCTGTGAACAATGTTTATACTCCCTATACCAGTATACTCAGTTTTCTAATGTGCAGCAAAAAAAAGCAAAGAACTGTAGGCCCTTCTATTTTCTTCTATTGCTTTATACAACCACAAATTAATCAAGCAGGTCAACTCTGGTGCAATATTTGCATGTTAATTACATTGATAGCATTCATGTTTGCAAAAAGTTTGTATATGTCACCTCACAAAAAATTAATAGTTAAATTGCAGAGTTGATTTTAAATAAACCAAACAGTAGAAGTTAAGCAAGAGTGACAAAACATCTCTTCAAATGTTGATATTTATTCAATTTGTTATAGAATGCAACAGTTTTGCAATTGGAAGAGCCAGGTTCAATATTATCCTGCAGTATGAGTAAAAAAAAGAGATCTCTCTTACTGGCCACCATTCAATATGCAACATTAAATACTATTCAATATGTACTACTGTATTAAATAGTATTCATCAATATGTAATATATTCAATAATTAATGTGAATGTGTGAATCTGCTTCTGTGTGTAGTATAGAAAATTCGCTTTGTTCACTAATCTGGAATAAAATATTCTCCAGCTAGCGGAAGCAGCTTAACAGCACATTCAATAAAGGCCATTGAACCTGGCTGTCCCTCATGCAATACATCTTCCTGCACCTAATAGGCACGATTGCCACTGAAATCAACAGTTTTAGACTCAAAATAAATTGTTTGAATTACTGTAAACAAAATACTGACAAGGTTGACGTTAATTGGAACTTAGGTGTGAAACATTCGTATGTAAAAACCTCAGGTTATGCATAACTGAATAACAACAAACTACTGTTCCTTTTTTTGTTCAGTCACAAATAATAATCTCTAGAACCTTGTACAGTGTGAGGAATCTCTATAAGATCATACAATTTCATGTACATATTAGTTTTGTAATTTAGAAATTAGTTTAAAAAAAAAAATTGTAATAAATAAAAATAATCCCCATTAATTCGTATCTTCTGACTTTGTTTGCTTTCCTTCACATGGTTACGTCATTCTCTTTGCCTAATGTTTGGAACTAATTTTCAACCAATTTTCCCACCCCTGACAGTCAAAATGCCCCTATTTGTTCTGAAATATAATGGAGTTAATGTTAAGACTGTACTAATTGATTATGAATCCATTCTCTAGTGTATACCTACAATATGTGATTTTTATTATTAAACATTTTTTAACAGATGTATTTTTTGGCAAATGCATTTCTTCTTTTGACTGCTATATTTTCTATGTATGTTTATTGTTTTCATTAAATTGTGTTTAATTGTGAGGACTTGTTTTGATTTGTATTTTTTTACAGATTGTTTAGCGTTTTTATTTAATTATGTAATTTGTTGGCTAATGGTTTAATTTATGTGTTGCCTAGTGGATGTATTAATGAATTGATGTGTTGGTTACTGCTTTTATATATGAAATGTATCGTTTGGCTAGTGGTGTGAATTCTTTAATTGATTGTCTAGTGGTGTGCTTTATTTAATTGATTGGCTAGTGGTTTTATTTCTTTGATTGGTTGGCTAGTGGTTTCATTTACAGATGCAGGGGCCATTATTCGAACACTTAACGCGTTGCATACCTCGGAATACCCATGTCATGGCGCGTGATTTCTTCCAACCATTCCGCCTTAAGACGTGAGTGCAGAAAATGGCATTTTAGTGTTCTGATTTTTAAACACCTGAAATTGACACAGTAGCACAGTACTGTACTGTAACGTACGTGCTTGCCACAAACTGGTACTGGACCGCGGGGCTGAGGTGGGGATATATAAACACCGACCTTAGGCCACGGAGTCAGGTCCGGAGTGCGGATTCCATAATCAGACATAGCCAGGTCAGGATTGGAGAAGGTAGGGTTAACGTTATCCAGGCAGGGGTCAAGGCAGGCGGCACAGGAGCGGTGGTTGAGGAAACAAGCCGAGGTCATCAACAGGAAATCTTGGGTGAAGGTACTTCACCACAGAGGCTAGAACCTTGAGAGAAGCCACTGCAGTGGAGATGCTTCAGCGAAGGTGCTGCAGTGCTTCAGGAAAAGGCCAGGAGTGAACTCCACTTGGAGGAAGCAGGAGCCAGAGGTGCAGACACGCCACAGGAAACGCTGGGGAAACCAGCGTAGCCGCATCCGCGCGGCGAAGGCGAAGTCTGCCAGGAACAAGGAAGCAGCGCCGAGGCTACTATGCACGAAGCCTTAGGCAGCAGGGGACTGGGCGCAGGATACAAGGCACAAGGAGCCCAGCAGGCCAAACAGGGAGTCTGTGACAAGCACAGTTACTTGCAACTAGGATTGCAAAGTCTATGTCCAGCAAATTCCTGAGGGCGGGGCAGGCACTAAATAGCACTGGAGACCAATAAGGCCAGAGCTGCACAGGAGGCAGCAGGAGGCAGGTGATTGCAGAAGCAGGGAATAGATTGTCTGGAACCTGCAAAGCTCCGGATGGATGGGCTCCAGCCAAAGCCAGGAGTGGATTCCTGACATTGCCCTGCCCCCCCCGTGCCCTCCCCGCTCCCCCCCCCTTCACGCGAGGCCTCCGGACGAGCAGAGATAGTATCCCACAGAGGTCTGGGCGACATGGAATTATTTCTGAACCCTCTGGGTATAGTTGTAGAACTGCGCCGAGGGCGTTTGTCAATGAGCGCTTTTTTCAAATGGAAAAGCAGGAGCACTGCAATCAGTAGGGGGTCAGCACCCCTAGGTAGGTGAGATTTAGAGAACATCTGGTCCGAAATCTGGGGATCCACATATAACGCAGTAGGCACGAAGGAAAAAGCAGAGAGAAGCATGCCCGTGCCCAGAGTGAGAGCACAAGAAGCAGGGACGGGCACCTCAGGCAAGGCAAGGAAGTCAAAAAGGAGCGTTGCAGGCTTTGACGATGATAACATGAAATCCAGATAGAACACATGTAGTACAGAAAGTTCCATGAAGGATAATCCTAAATTTGCAGTAGCAGTCATGCAGTCAGAAGCGGGTACCTCAAATACTGTGGAGGAGTCACTGGGAGACAGTATTGCCTGAGGAGTGGGAATCCCAGATTCAGAGGTAACATGAGGTACTATGGGGGGGGGGGGTAGGGAGGGAAGGATGATGCTTTACTGTGAGAATCTTAGGATCATCCATGGTTATAACAGGATGTGCAGAAGAGCCAGTGAGGCGTCTGTTTGTTCCCGAAATGCATGGCTGAGAGACAGCAGCGGCTTCCCTTGACAGAGCACGGGGAATCGAAAAAGGTACACCGGTCACTGAAGTGAGTCCTTGAGAAGCAGCAAGTGCCAAACTAGGTATTGTGATTGAGTCAGAAGGCATTGCGCTAGCCTCTGAAGTGGATATCTGTGAAACAGCAAGGGCCAGAGTAGATGAGTCAGTAGAATCAGAGGAAGTTGCGCTTGTCTCTGAAGGGAAAAATTGTGGAACAACAATAGGCATAACAGAACCTGGGGGGATCTTCATGGTAGGAACCTTAGAAACAGGGCTAGGTGCATTTAACCATGCGGGTACATCAGGAAAAACACCTCTTACAGCAGGAGTTTTAGTAACGGGTAAATCACATGCTACAGGAGAGGCAGAGGGAGGAAAACATGTTTTTTCATCAGGAGCTTTGGAACTTTCACAAATTAACTCAGGAACTGCTGGAAAATCCTGGGATAGAGTAACAGGGAACTGAGAATTTGCAAAGGAATCAGAAACAGAAAGGCTGATCTCTGAAGTGGTAGATTGAGAAACAGCAAAAGGAGAGGCAAATGCTGTGGGGGGTTCTAAAGAGACAGGCTTGGAGTCAAAGGCAAAAATCTCAAATGTCTGAGGGGCAGCAGTGATTACACTTGCTCCTGTAAAGGATTAGAGAAAAGTGCACTAGTTTCTGAAATGGGCGTGAGAGAGTTACTGCTAGGTACTACAACATGATTACAAAACTTTGACAAAGATAACATTGGCTCAGAAACTGGAGCTTTAGATGCAATGGCAGAAAACTCAGACATAAAGAGGGTACTGTTTAAAGCATGAATTTTAACATTAGTGATTGACATATCACATACTACAGGGGAATCCGAGAAAGGGAAGGCTGCTATTACTGTACATCAGGGGTTTTAACAGGGGTACAGGTTAACACAGGAGGTGCTGGGGAATCATTAGATGCAATAACAGGAATTTGGCACTTTGCAGGGAAAGGAGAAAAAGGAAACTTTGACTTGGAAAGCTGAACTGTCAATGCAGGAAGGGAAAGCTCTAAGGCCCCGGTATCTCCGCTGCAACGCGTGCCCGCGAGATTGGCGGCACGTGCAGCCGATTACCTGGTCTGCAGCTCACTGCAGGAAGAGAGACCGGGGGGGCGTGGCGGGGGAGTGATGGGGCACGGCCATGACATCACCCGGCACGTTCGCCCTCATTGGCTGAACCGCCGGGGGGCGTGCCGTATCGCTTGACGCGAGTCCTGCTCTCAATTCTATTGAGAGCAGGAGCAGCTCTCGCCCCAGCGCTGCGGCCCCCCCTCGCAGCAGGCCCGGCGCCATTGAGGGGAGGGCTCTCGTCCGTGCAGCGTCCGCCACAGCAGACGCTGTAGTAGGCAGTGGGGTCAAGGCCTAAGGAAAGAGATTTAGAGACACAGGCAGGGATTTCAACTTTCTGAGAAATTGGAGGGGTAACACTAGGTGCTGCAAAGGTTTTAGAGACAGGGACGCTGGTCTCTGGAGTGGGAACTTTAGTTAGGGCAGAGCGGTGAAAGCAGTAAATCCCAACAGGGGTTAAATCAGGCACAGCATTAGAGTCAGGGGAAAGGGAACTTGAGTTTGAAACTGGTGACTTGAAAAATTCCTCCATGGACTTCTGACATGCAAAATCAGCTTGGGAATCCCAAGAAAATCGGGATCACCCAAGGAGTCCTGTAGCAGGACGTGAAGCACAGAGGGGCTGCCTCGTAGCAGAGAGGGAGTCCATGGACTGGTCATTCTTTTTCCTGAGCCGGTCCAAGGTTAGGGAGAATCTTCCAGACTGGGCCAGCATTTCAGACAGGGACAGGCTATTAGACCGGGACTGGTTTTCAGACAGGGACCAGCTTTCAGACAGGGAGTTTAAATCAGGGCTAGGGACCGTGGCAGCTTCTCCCTTAGGCTTAAGAGGAACAAAATCAGCTTGGTAATTACCAGGAGAAGGAGGTAACCCCAAGGGTCTAGCAACAGGACTGGTAGCGCAGGGAAACAGTCCCAAAACAGCGTCACAGGTGAGGGTAGGATCATGCTCTCTTATGTACTGGTCCAAAGACAGGGATAATTCATGAAACATATTTTGAGTCTACGCCAGTTTCACAAGATTCATGTTTTCCCAGGTCACGGGGGAGCCAGGGGCAGGAACATCGGAAATCATAGTCTGTTTTAGCTCTCTAAGGCGCTGGGCCTTAATCAGGAGTTCTTTACAGAGCTGTTTCTCAGACAGGGTTAGGCCAATAAACAGGGACTGGGTTTCAGGCGGAGGCGGTGTCTCAAATATATACTGATCTTTACACAGGGGCTGGTTTACAGACTGGGACCAGTTTTCAGAGGGGAACCGGCCTAACCCCACCTCAGCGGGGTCCGAGTTTGTGTGGCTGGACATACTGTAACGTACGTGCTTGCCACAAACTGGTACTGGACCGCGGGGCTGAGGTGGGGATATATAAACACCGACCTTAGGCCACGGAGTCAGGTCCGGAGTGCGGATTCCATAGTCAGACAGCCAGGTCAGGATTGGAGAAGGTCGGGATAACGTTATCCAGGCAGGGATCAAGACAGGTGGCACAGGAGCAGTGGTCGAGGCAACAAGCCGAGGTCATCAACAGGAAATCTTGGGTGAAGGTACTTCAGCACAGGAGGCTAGAACCTTGAGAGAAGCCACTGCAGTGGAGATGCTTCAGCGAAGGTGCTGCAGTGCGTCAGGAAAAAGCCAGGAGTGAACTCCACTTGGAGGAAGCAGGAACCAGAGGTGCAGACACGCCACAGGAAACGCTGGGGAAACCAGCATAGCTGCATCGAAGGCGAAGTCTGCCAGGAACAAGGAAGCAGCGCCGAGGCTACTATGCACGAAGCCCTAGGCAGCAGGGGACTGGGCGCAGGATACAAGGCACAAGGAGCCCAGCAGGCCAAACAGGGAGTCTGTGACAAGCACAGTTACTTGCAACTAGGATTGCAAAGTCTATGTCCAGCAACTTCCTGAGGGCGGGGCAGGCACTAAATAGCACAGGAGGCCAATCAGGCCAGAGCTGCACAGGAGGCAGCAGGAGGCAGGTGATTGTAGAAGCAAGGAATAGATTGTCTGGAACCTGCAAAGCTCAGGATGGATGGGCTCCAGCCAAAGCCAGGAGTGGATTCCTGACATGTACACATTACAATTCATTCATTTCATTGCACACAAAGAAACAGAATCCATGAAATTCAAACAAAGCAACCGCGATACACATGGTGCCTGGTGTGATTGTCCACGTTAATTCTGTGTGGAATACAGCAGAGCACACGAAAACGGCTCCGTGATTTGTTCGTATAATGGCTGTTGCATTTGTAGGTAATTGATTGGCTAGTGGTTTTATTTCTTTGATTGGTTGGCTATTAGTTTTATTTAGGTAATTGAGAGCCTAGTGCTTTTAATTTTACAGTTTGGGGGTTTAGGTGCTTGTTGTATACTGTAGTGTGACGGAGAGGGTGTACCCAGGCCATTAATAAATGTATTTGGCCCGGCTGGGTGCCCCTGTGCCATATGGGGGAATTGTGATTGTTAACTCTTCAACCCAATCATGCATGTAACTGCATTTGTAATAAAGGTGTATTTGCATTTTTACTGTTCAAGGAGTGCCAACCAGCGGAGATGTGCAGGGCGTGAGTTTTAGGGGTGATTTTATGGCAAAATGTTGGCATGGTGTGTTTGGGTAGAAGGGACCAGTGTTGCGGACCCCAAAACATGTACAGTACTCAGGAATCCCAAAATACACAGATTTTCAACAAGCTCTGAGAAACCCCAACCATTACCACATAAAAGTTTCTCAGAGCTTGTTGGGAATCTGTGTATTTTGTTAACTGTATGCGGTCTTGACTGCTTATGGGAGGGTAATGGCCCCTCCCCCCCAAGGTTTAAGCTTGCCCCACCCCACTTTCCAAATTGGCAGGTTAGTTTCATTTTGCCAGGTTACGACAGATCCAATGCGATCATTCTTCCTGTAATTTTACAGATAAATAAGAATTTTAACCCAGGTGAGTGTTAGGACCTGCTACAGTCATGCTTTGTATGTGGCAGGCTTAAGACGCTTTGGCTACAGGGTTAAACTAAATGACCCTTTTACAAGAGATATATAGGTATTGCACTGTGTATTTTTGTCACATTGGAAGTAGCTTTGGGCATTTTTGTTTTTTGTTGTACTCCGGAATCCCCCAGATTACTGAGGACATGAGGAACACAGACCACCAGATAAAATCCTCTCTAGAAAGCAGTTTGCAGCTCACGCCAAATCTCCCTGTTTCAGCACAGGCCAGGACAGTAAGAACGGGCAGGGAACTGAATTCCATTACAGGTCCCAGTATATGCCCAAACCCCATTAACCAGTTTGGGGTTCAGTACATCTCTCACCAAGTATAAGGTGAAGAGAGTTATAGGTGTTTTAAGTTAAAGTGTAGAGTGTCAGTTCTGTGACCCAGTGATGGCTGTAATACTGTAATTGTATTATAAACCGTCTGTGTGTCCCCACCAGGGATAAGGTGGCAAGAATCAAATAGTTTTAAATGTATGGGTTATTGGAACAGGGTTTCCTTGTAAACCGTGCAAAGGAAAAATGGGTTTTAAAAAGCAGCAGCTTACAGCACAGCGCATAGCGTTTAGCTAACTTCGGCTAGGAAGATCCAGGAGCGCTGAGTTTTGCAGTTGGTGCTGCTGGAGCAAAATCATTAAAAAGGTTATGCCACAATTTTTATAAAGGTATATACAAATTGATGTATAAAAGTCCTCAAGGGTTATGTTTTTGGTAAGGTAATGTTAAGGGGAAGTCATTCAGTGTGGATGAAGGTCCATTTGCATAGGAAACAGAGGAAGCTACCCGCCCCTAAGCTTCAAAAGCTGTCCAGGATATGAAGGTGTTAACCATGTGTTAGCACAGGTATGGAAGTGTTAGACCCTGTGTTAGCAAGAAGGGGTGAAGGAAGAGACTTCAATAAGCCATCCTGCCTAATGGCTGCTCTGTCAAGACTTTCTGGCGCTGAGCTGGCAGGGGGTCTAGCATGACAAATGGGAAAATATGGCATTTGTCGCACATGCCCAGTTGCTATGCTGAAGCTCCCAGTGCCAGACTACACAGGACTGACAAACTCCAGGATAGGTGGGATAATTTATTCCCACGCAGAGATTGGCTGGTCAGGTTAGGTATAGGGAGTTTTAACCCTATAATAATCCATGCAGCCCATCAGGAATCAGTTCCATCTAAGAGTCATCATGCAGTAACAGATTCCCCTAAGATTTATCATGCAGTGAAAGATCCATCCTGTAACAAGACTTAACATCGTAACTAGTAAGTGTATTTTTTGTTGTAATTATAAATCAAGCTGTGTAAATAAATTATAATTTATTTTATCTCTTGCTTTGCTCAATGAAAGGATCCGGGTATTAAGGTGTTAAAAGTATTGGTCTCCCATGACATGTAGATTTTATTATTGTGTATTTTGGACATTCAGGCTTTTGTATTAGAGTGACCATTGACTGCTACAGTAGCTTATCATGCCCATATTATATGGGATGCAAAGGTTGACAAAGAAAGATTGAGTAGTTCTTTTGCAGATAAATATTAGAGAATCAAAGGTTTTTTCTTAAATCTAATACAGACTGAGCAAATGCGCACAAGGTACATTGGTATGGGGTGGAGATTTTAATTTAACACACAAGATCTTAAATAAGAGCAACCAAAAATATGACAAAATAACCTATTCCGACCATGCAATGATAGATATACAGGTATCTATGAATAAAGCCCACACAAACAATTTGTATGGAAATGAAATAGGTCCCTGCTGACAGTCCCTAAAGTTTTGCTAGACATTAAAAGAGAACTGACAGATTACTTTCCAATAAAGAGTAAAACAGCTCATTCTACGATTATATTGTGGGTTGCCCGTATAGCTGCAATAAGGGGGTTTATTCTAAAAATAGCTTTCTTCAGGAAGCGCTAAAGATGAAAAAAATTGAACTTTCTTATATCACAACTAGAACAGAAAGAAGCTTAACATAAAACAAATCCAATATAAATAAGTATAGGGGGGGCGGGGAATCTGAATTAGAGGAGAAATCAAATTATGCCTGTGCGATTAAAGCCGAAAAGGCAATGAGGGGAACAGAACAAAAATGTTATGAGAAAGGCAATAAACAGACACCATGTTAGCAAGAAAATGCAATAAGCTCCATTCAGGCAATACATCAGGAACCAGGGACACTGATCTATGACTCAAAACAAATCATAGAGGAGTTCCATACATATTTTTCCTCAGTATATGATGGAAAAAGACAAATAATTCAGACTTCCAAATACTTAAGCTATCTCAATACCTGAAACCATGTAATTGAACTTCTATATCCAAAATAGATATCACAAAAATCAATGAATCTATATCTACTGAGGAATTCATCAACTTCATTAGCCACCAAGACACTCAAATCATCTAAAACCCCAGGGTCCCAATTGGTTTACTAATTTCAAAAGGGAATCAAGGGCACGAGGAGATATGCTTTTACAAAGAATTCACTTCGTTGCACACCCTAATAAAACATAACATTTAATACAGCAAAGTTAAAACATGTATCACTGTTATTTTATTTAAACAGAAATTAAAAAGTATGAGAGTAGGGTATATAGGCAATGGAAAGAACCTGTAGAAAGTCTCAATTTAACTTAGGGTGGTCAGTGATAAAATAGTCACTGATGAGCTAAGTGAAGTATTATCTTCCTTAATAGGAGTGTTATATTCCACAAATGAGGGCTATAGAACTGCAAGTGGAGCTTTGGTTTTTCTTATCTCGCTTTTCCCTTAGGCCTAATCTGTAATTTTTTGGTTGGGCCATTGGTTGATGCAACTTCCATGGAATTTTCTGTGTTAATCACCTTCATTATTTATTTAGTCAATTGTTATGTGGTCAGTGTATTTCAGAGTTATTCATCTCTGTGTATGAAACAATTAACTATTTGATTCCTGTATTTCAGATTATTGGTCTTGTGCAATCAGTAATTTTTGTCATTATATTAGGTTTTGATAGTTAGTATGTGTAGCCCTTGTACCCCCTTAAGTGAGATTGGGGTAAGTAAGCTTCTTCAGCTACTTCACTAGGGGTTGGGCTGTACCTTTTGGTAAACTGGAGGGCTGAGTGCTCTGCGATGTTGTGGGGAGAAACAGGACAGGTTCGCAGTTACCTTTTGTTCTTGCTTGGTGCAGCACCTCCAGTCAGCATGGATCCTCTGTGATGGCAGGGGATGACCCATACCAACACCTCTTCTTCTTTTAGCAGACAGTAAATCACACTCCTTCATAGTTTCTTTGGTCTGTATTGCATGCAGATATGCTAACAGAGCCATTACATTCTTCCCTTCTAGCTGTGCCCTGACTCAGGCTTTAGGCCCAGGTCAGGCCTGTTGGACCTCTCCTCACATCTCCTTATGAGAAGGAGGGCTGATGTTGCTCACTCCACAGAGGGAGAGAGAATGACAAGGACCCATAATTTGGGAAAGTGCCAATATTTATATCCTTTGGGGAGTGGCTGTAACTCTGACTCATAACAAGCCCGATCCAGATACTGATGAGCCCTCACATCCAGTGTGTGGTGCAATCAGTATCCACCCCTCAGGTTGGCACTCTCTGGCTGTTGCTAAGGCCCGCCCTTGGATACTTACTCATCCAAGTCTGCAAAAGCACACAAGGCCTTAGGAAGGAATTATCCCATCCACTACCTGCACTTAACAGGGCTTACATTATGAGGGCCCAGGAAAAGACATAGCGGCCAGGAGGCTAATCTATATATGTATGTTATGTTTTCTTTATCCCTTTTTTACCCTTTATTGTTATTAAATTATTCATATTGTGATTGTATGATTATGTATAAAATTATGCCAGCTCTTGTGAGGTTAATGTCGGTTCTGCCATGATTGGCTGTATGTACACCTCCTGCTTTGTGCAATCACAGAGACCCATCGAGTATTTAAACTGGTGTAGAACACTTAGCATACATCCCTGATGAAGTAGGTAATACCTACGAAACGCATAGGATAAAGCTATTAGAAATCTCTACTTATTAGCTCTTATTACATCACCAGCACATTGCCAGATAACCTGGGTCTGTGGCTTTTTCCAACTCACTGACACTTCCATCTGCTATTAGTCGCCTGACGGCACAAACTTGCAACGTCAGTGTTTGCTGCTTGAGACCTGGAGCTATTCAACACGGCGTGTAGCTGTGTTTGTGTCGGAAGTTTCCCCTACTGTACGTCTGACTTACTAGTACTAGTTAGCGCTAACACTGACTGATCTGACTGGAGGATCCAGAACTGGGGACTGATGACCCAGAGCCTTGCGGATGCATCATGATAAGCGGAGCATACAGATCCAAGAACCGAGTACAACGGGTGAGTTCTACTGACCAGACGTGTGCGATTTGTGGTAACATATCCCTAACATGTTCTGGGAACAGTTCCTTTTTATTCGTAATGCCTGACCTTGTGGGATATTGTCAATCCACTTGGGGTGGTGATGGCTAGACGCCAATAGGTACGTATTGGCGTCAACCTCTTTGTAATATGTTTTAGTATGCACCACCCCATCTTCTACGTGCAAGGTGAGGTCAAGGAAATTAATAACTGTTGGATGACTACTTGAAGTGAACCTAATATTGTATGGGTTTTGGTTGAGATAGACACTTTAGTCCTCTTTTTAGCCCTCTTTTTAATCTATCTTAACTGAAAGTTGCAAGATTTATCTTGTAAGTAGTTCACTGTGGTCGTACTGTCCTGTATGCACCTGTCCAGATATACTGCGCAATTTGTGTTTTTTCTTTAACCCTTTATTAGGGGGGACTAACGAATCCAACTGCAATCGTCATTTTGGTTGGGAACATCATTTGGACATTTAAAGGACTGCACTGTATGGACACTTTCTACTGTATTAAGCGCCAGGTATCCCATATGGTTTTTTCTATGAGTTTTGTGTGTAGGTTAAGGAGATAACCAGCACAGTGGGACAATATAGGCTGCTTAATTTGTTTTTTTTTTAGTCATCACGTTCACTTGATATTGTATGTGCACTTTATTATATTGTAGGCGAAATAAAGTATGCACACCATTTAATTTAAGGCACATTTTTTAGCATTAGCTCATTATAGGTTATGCGCTGTAGTTTTGGTGTATTAGTTAGTTATTTACATTATTACATCCCTAACATGTACTGCTTGATTTATTGAGATATATGTACGTGCAATACTTACCATCCTTGCAATTAGCAATAATAATTTTGCATACACTATGAGTTGTGTGCGGTCTCTGTTTTCTTTCCACTAGCCTTTGGGATGCTGGCCCATGCGGTGGCAAAAGCATAGCCATCCTTGCCATTAACATATGAGAAAGCAGTTACTGAATAGCTGCAGACGCATGTATAGTCCTTACAGGAAAGGTTACATTTGTATCCGTTTCTTCACATCACTTGGTTTATTCACGGACACTTTTTTTTGACACTTTTTTATATGTTGATCTATTAATGTATCACTTTTTAGGGTATTGATTCTATTTTTAGTAAATTACCAGTTGATCATTTATCAACATCATAAACTGTATATTTAAACACAAAGGATGACATAGGATTCCCCCAAACAGAACCCTATTTCCTGCACTCAGTCCAAAGGAGCAGATAACTATAGTGAAATACTTATCTATTATACTCGCAATTGGATACACAAAACCTGAAGTAGCTGCTCCCAACCCTGTGGGAGGACGGATACCACTAAAAGCCAAATTGGCAAAAAAAAAATTAAAAATGCATTAATGATACAGACAACGGCGAATGAACACATGAATGACACATATTAAAATCAGATTGGGAATGTTACCCTCTTGTGGTGCTAATGTATTGTTAATCACCATATGCCTATCTATGCGCAATAATAATGGTGTACATATAGCACCTAGAATCAAGCATCCAAATTACCACTCTATTAATATAGCTGGTCAGCAAAGGGGAAAATATACCAGTGTCTCTCAATATACAGCACTATCTGGCAAAGGTCTTCAAAACAGGACCTGCTTTTACTCACAGTTGATACAATAAAGTATCATAATGTTCTAGAGTAACAAATATGTAGTGTGTGCCATATATATGTAGTAATAGTGTTGTCCCACAAGTAACAGGTGTCCAAGGTAACCAAGGACACTATAGCACAATGCCAGGTACAAATGGAAATGTTAAAGTGCAGGACTGAACTTATACTGATAGCTAGTAGAGATACTGGTGTGGAGATTGTTAAAGGGTAAAATAACCATACAACCCCTTCGTAGGACGCTTGATACTGCTACTTCCTCATGGACGTCAACGTGACGTGTGTATTGGTGCTTACTACATATTTTGATTTAAATGTGTGACTAGTGTAGATGAGCAGGGGGTCCCAAAAATGGGTTTAGAACATGTATATAAAAGAATGTAAAGAAGCTACTACAACTCCAAATATGCAGAAAAACATATATTTTTATCGTTTGAGGTGTGAAATCACAATATTATTAAAAAGTTTGGAAAAAATGAATTTACAAATAATGTCAACCAGAAACATGGCGAGCAAAATAGAAAAAACACAAACAGCTTTTTGTAGGAATGCTGATATTACCACCATGCTGGCGTTGTAAAATACACCTGGCCTGTGGCTCCTGAGGTTATGGTGAGCGTGATTCACCAGATAGAGATGGACAACTCACTTGAAATACTAACCATTGGCATGGTGAGATAAGAGGGGTTCCAAAATACCTCAAAAGCCTGCTGTAGAATGCCCACAAACTGGCCAAACTAGTAATGGTGTTTACACATGTTGTCACTGCCTCCACAGCCTCACAATGGTGACCTTTCCCATTTCAGGCAGTTTGCTCTATGCACCTCACCCAGATCCTGCTGGTAGGGCAAGATTGCATCCTCTAGTATCTACTCTAGTAAAATTGGACTGCTTTCAGGTGGTAGGCAGAGGTCAGGTGAGGCCATAGGGACTGTAGGGGACACATACATGTGCGTGACCACCAGAGCTAGAGGGGCCACTGGCACTGGAGGAGACATGTGCTGGAGGGGCCATGTCTGCTGCAGGGGCAACAGGCACTGGATGGGTCACAATGGAGGAAAAATAATGGCTTATTTATAACTGTTGAGGTAGTACTGTAGATAGGTGTTACCTCTATTACATTTAAAATAAATATGTCTTCTTCCTCATACGTAAACAACAAAGAAGAGAGAACCCACTATTAGCACTCAGTACCTTCAGGCAATGTAATGTGAAAGTCTTAAAAATACTCTTTAATGCTGAACTAATTAAAATAATGGGTATTAAAATCCAACAAGGACACACATATATATAAACCCTAGGATGAGTATATAGAACACTCCGGGTTATAGATGGGTGGAAAACAATTGAGGTGAATTAGATCAACTGTTCCAAGGGAACTGATATGCAGTATTCCCTAATGTGGTTGTTTAGGTGAGAGCAAGGGCGGGGGAGGGCTAGCACAGCCTGTCTAAAATGATAGATAGGTCCCTGAGCTGTTAAGGGGTTAATGAGGGTGAGAGTGTAATGCAGATGCGGAGCCCTAGATTGTATGGCAGTATAATGAAGTTATGCACATAGTGTTAAGTGCATAATTATATCAGGTTCATATTGCTGCAAACTCATACACCTCACTTGATATAACTGATAGTCCCTATGGAATAACACCTTAGCAGGCAGCTGATGGAAGTCCTAATGTAAGGGGCCAGCTGACACAGGGTGAGTGGTGATAAGTGGCTACCTAGTCCCTGTAGACGTGTGGCTGTTGGTATGCCTGTGCACATATTCATGAATGTGCTTCCACCGTCAGGGACACTCGTGCCTCTAAACTAAGTAAGTAAGCAAGCCCTGCCTTACCCTGCGCTCCCTGAGTAACCACAAACAACTCCTGCCCGGTTTGGAGGGGAAGTGCACGCGTGCGGTCTGGCAGCTGCTCACTCTGCGAGAAGGAAGGCTGCCACATCAGTACTGACCGCGCGCGTGCACGTGACGGGTGCCGACGCGCGCGTTTCACGGATGAAACGCTTTCTCAAGGCTGCAGTATGCGGGGAAGATCCCAGTGCTAGTATGTGATTTATATATGCCTGGATGTGTTTCAATTGGCTGGCGATTTCACCCTAGAGGTCTGCCTATGTAGTGCTGGTGTTAGATGCACATATACAGCACTACCAGAGAAACAGAGGCAGCTCAGAGACACTCATGATATTTATCATCACAGAAAGTGTGCAACAATATCAGGGTAAATTAGTCTACTGGTGCACATGCTGGTTAGACTGTGTGATACAATACACACAGATTCTAATTAGCAGTGATGCAAAGTGATGGGGTATACATTCTCATATTGACCCCAGAGGCTAAGAAATAACTTAAGCTCTAATCAGTATGGGTGAAACGTAGTTGTAATAATTAGAGTCAGCATAAACACCTACTGTGGATTGTACTCACAGTGGTAAGGTGCAGGTAGGTGTCTTTAACCAACCTGTAGATTAATTATGTAGTTAGTAAAGTCAGGCTGTTCTTTGCCCATGTTAACAGTGTGGCTGCAAGTGTGATGGTGTTTTTTATGTTCAATTAAGCTGTAATATGCCACAAAAGCAATAATATGTAGAATTTGGAAAACCAAGAGACAGGTAGGTAAATGAGAGAGGATCGGGAGAGGGATCAAAAGCTATGCTGTAAAAGGATATGGGTAACACTGGGCCAACTGTAGGGCAGGGAGGGTGGATATATGTTACTGATGTGTGTGTTAACCGTATAAGGGTTGATCTTAAATGAATGGGGTAAATAGGAACCCTTCATTCAAACCCTTGGGTGACAGCGTCTGTAATGTGTATATCCACTTTGCCTCCTTCTGCAGTAAGACAGTGTCCCAGTCCCCATGCTGTAAATCCATGGAAAACTGATCCATACCAATAAATTTAATAAAGGTTTGATTACCCTGATGAACTGAGTTGATGTGTCGCGATAAAGGTTTGTCAGTCTTATTGCGTATGGAGCCAATTACCTTCAAGGGGCATCGGGTCTTTCCTACATATATTTTGCCACATTCGCAGATGGCTTGATAAATGACACCAGAGCTCTGGCAGTTTATGAACTTGCGAATGTTGTAGGTTTTGGTCCCATTCCAATTCGAGAATTTTTTGGTGGTGAGCATGTGATCACATGCCTTGCATTTTCCACATTTAAATGTCCCCAATGGTTTGGGAGGGAGCAATGTCCTTTTGACCTCTAGATTTTTCAAACGTG
This sequence comes from Ascaphus truei, assembly GCF_040206685.1. Taxonomy (NCBI): domain Eukaryota; kingdom Metazoa; phylum Chordata; class Amphibia; order Anura; family Ascaphidae; genus Ascaphus; species Ascaphus truei. Next base: position 402,436,975 of record NC_134484.1, on the reverse strand, counting down.
GGTACCTCAAACGTACAGTGAAACGGGCATACAAAAGGGCCAAGTACACGCCACGTATCTCTTTGTTACAGACAAGATTCCAAAAATCTAAGACAAAGTGGTATGCTTCATTGGCACATTTAATGCCAATGGAACCACGCCAGAGATATCATAAGAAAACACTGGCATATCCTAAAGGCGGATAACTTTATCAGTGAGTTTCTATATGATTACCCATACATGGTTAGTAGGAGGGCCACTAATCTCAATGACGTCCTGGTCCGGAGTCACTTCAGTGAAGAGGTCAAAAGGACATGGCTCCCTCCCAAACCATTGGGGACATTTAAATGTGGAAAATGCAAGGCGTGTGATCACATGCTCACCACCAAAAAAAAAGCTGTGTGTGCTGTGCACGCGCATAGTAAGTGAAACTTCTTTGACTTTTGTCACAGAAATTGACTTATAACGCGTGTGCTCGGCACACATGTGTCAGTCAGTGTATGTGTCAGTCAGATAGTATGTATGTGTGTCAGTCAGAGAGTATGTATGTGTGTCAGTCAGAGAGTATGTATGTGTGTCAGTCAGAGTATGTATGTGTGTCAGTCAGTGTGTGTATGTGTGTCAGTCAGTGTGTGCATGCGTGTCAGTCAGTGTGTCAGTGTGTGCATGTGTGTCAGTCAGTGTGTGCATGTGTGTCAGTCAGTGCGTGCATGTGTGTCAGTCAGTGTGCGTGCGTATGTGTGTCAGTCAGTGTGCGTGCGTATCAGTCAGTGTGTGTCAGTCAGTGTGTGTGTGTGTGTCAGTCAGTGTGTGTGTGTATGTGTCAGTTAGTGTGTGTGTCAGTCAGTGTGTGTGTATGTGTGTCAGTCAGTGTGTGTGTATGTGTGTCAGTCAGTGTGTGTGTGTGTGTGTGTATGTGTGTCAGTCAGTGTGTGTGTGTGTGTGTATGTGTGTCAGTCAGTGTGTGTGTGTGTGTGTATGTGTGTCAGTCAGTGTGTGTGTGTGTGTGTGTATGTGTGTCAGTCAGTGTGTGTGTGTGTGTGTGTATGTGTGTCAGTCAGTGTGTGTGTGTGTGTGTGTATGTGTGTCAGTCAGTGTGTGTGTGTATGTGTGTCAGTCAGTGTGTGTGTGTGTATGTGTGTATGTGTGTCAGTCAGTGTGTGTGTGTATGTGTGTCAGTCAGTGTGTGTGTGTGTGTGTGTGTGTGTGTGTGTATGTGTGTCAGTCAGTGTGTGTGTATGTGTGTCAGTCAGTGTGTGTGTATGTGTGTCAGTCAGTGTGTGTGTGTGTGTATGTGTGTCAGTCAGTGTGTGTGTATGTGTGTCAGTCAGTGTGTGTGTATGTGTGTCAGTCAGTGTGTGTGTGTGTGTATGTGTGTCAGTCAGTGTGTGTGTGTGCATGTGTATATGTATATGTGTGTGTCTGTAAGTGTATGTGTGTCTCTATTTCTGTGTTCTGCCCCCTCTCTCCAGACTCCCTCCACCCCAGGCAGAGCTGCAGACCCGCGGCGGCTCTGTCTTGGCCTCTCCTCCCCCCTCACACCCCCCCCTCACAGGCAGGCAGAGCTGCGGACCCGCGGCGGCTCTGCCTGAGTCTCTCCTCCTCCCCACCCCCGGCGAGACGCGGCCGCACCAGGCCCGGCATATGTGAGGGGCAGATACCTTAATAAAGCCCCCCCCCCCTCCGGAAGTACTGCGTGGGCAGAGGCGATGGAGGCAGTGTCGCGGGGGAAGGGGGGCAGCGCGTCATCGTCAGCGGGAGCTGGCTTCAAGGGGAGCGCTGCAGCGATCCCCTTCTGATGGTGCTGTGGGGAACGCAGCGCACTCAACCCCCGCCCCCCCCCGTTCCATGCCTCGGCCGGGGGAGGTCAGCAGGGAGTGGCGGCAATTAAATTTTGAGGGGGAGCGGCGCCGGCGGCGCATGTCAGCGGGTGGGGGGAGCAGTGCTCGTTAGGAGCTGCGGCGGCGAGTAAATGTTGAGCAAGTGGGGGGGACCGTTTGGGGGGGAACAAAGATGGTTAGGAGCGGCGCCCTGTGACGTCAGCACTTTGACGTCACATCCGTTTCATTTTCTATCCCCACAATCCATTTTTGTCCCATTAGGAATTAGGTGCCACTAAAGAAGTTTCACTTCAAAATTCTCGAATTGGAATGGGACCAAAACCTACAACATTCGCAAGTTCATAAACTGCCAGAGCTCTGGTGTCATTTATCAAGTCATCTGCGAATGTGGCAAAATATATGTAGGAAAGACCCGACGCCCCTTGAAGGTAATTGGCTCCATACGCAATAAGACTGACAAACCTTTATCGCGACACATCAACTCAGTTCATCAGGGTAATCAAACCTTTATTAAATTTATTGGTATGGATCAGTTTTCCATGGATTTACAGCATGGGGACTGGGACACTGTCTTACTGCAGAAGGAGGCAAAGTGGATATACACATTACAGACGCTGTCACCCAAGGGTTTGAATGAAGGGTTCCTATTTACCCCATTCATTTAAGATCAACCCTTATACGGTTAACACACACATCAGTAACATATATCCACCCTCCCTGCCCTACAGTTGGCCCAGTGTTACCCATATCCTTTTACAGCATAGCTTTTGATCCCTCTCCCGATCCTCTCTCATTTACCTACCTGTCTCTTGGTTTTCCAAATTCTACATATTATTGCGTTTGTGGCATATTACAGCTTAATTGAACATAAAAAACACCATCACACTTGCAGCCACACTGTTAACATGGGCAAAGAACAGCCTGACTTTACTAACTACATAATTAATCTACAGGTTGGTTAAAGAACCTACCTGCACCTTACCACTGTGAGTACAATCCACAGTAAGTGTTTATGCTGACTCTAATTATTACAACTACGTTTCACCCATACTGATTAGAGCTTAAGTTATTTCTTAGCCTCTGGGGTCAATATGAGAATGTATACCCCATCACTTTACATCACTGCTCATTAGAATCTGTGTGTATTGTATCACACAGTCTAACCAGCATGTGCACCAGTAGACTAATTTACCCTGATACTGTTGCACACTTTCTGTGATGATAAATATCATGAGTGTCTCTGAGCTGCCTCTGTTTCTCTGGTAGAAACACCAGCACTACATAGGCAGACCTCTAGGGTGAAACCGCCAGCCAATTGAAACACATCCAGGCATATATAAATCACATACTAGCACTGGGATCTTCCCCGCATACTGCAGCCTTGAGAAAGCGTTTCATCCGTGAAACGCGCGTGTCGGCACCCGTCACGTGCACGCGCGCGGTCAGTACTGATGTGGCAGCCTTCCTTCTCACAGAGTGAGCAGCTGCCAGACCGCACGCGTGCACTTCCCCTCCAAACCGGGCAGGAGTTGTTTGTGGTTACTTAGGGAGCGCAGGGTAAGGCAGGGCTTGCTTACTTACTTAGTTTAGAAGCACGAGTGTCCCTGACGGTGGAAGCACATTCATGAATATGTGCACAGGCATACCAACAGCCACACCGTCTACAGGGACTAGGTAGCCACTTATCACCACTCACCCTGTGTCAGCTGGCCCCTTACATTAGGACTTCCATCAGCTGCCTGCTAAGGTGTTATTCCATAGGGACTATCAGTTATATCAAGTGAGGTGTATGAGTGTGCAGCAATATGGACCTGATATAATTATGCACTTAACACTATGTGCATAACTTCATTATACTGCCATACAATCTAGGGCTCCGCATCTGCATTACACTCTCACCCTCATTAACCCCTTAACAGCTCAGGGACCTATCTATCATTTTAGACAGGCTGTGCTAGCCCTCCCCCGCCCTTGCTCTCACCTAAACAACCACATTAGGGAATACTGCATATCAGTTCCCTTGGAACAGTTGATCTAATTCACCTCAATTGTTTTCCACCCATCTATAACCCGGAGTGTTCTATATACTCATCCTAGGGTTTATATATATGTGTGTCCTTGTTGGATTTTAATACCCATTATTTTAATTAGTTCAGCATTAAAGAGTATTTTTAAGACTTTCACATTACATTGCCTGAAGGTACTGAGTGCTAATAGTGGGTTCTCTCTTCTTTGCTGTTTACCCATCCTTGTCACCCACAAGCACCGTACCCATATACATCCACATAATACTTAGCTGAAGCGGGGTTCACATTAACATTCTTCCTCCATAGGTATGGACATGCCTATTTCTGAGTTTTCACCCTCAGAGGAAAGTGGTGCAGCATGTTGTCTGTGAGATGTCCCTATGTACAAGTAATAATGCTGTAACGTTATTAAGATGCATATGTTTTATGTTGCATATAACCGTTCATGTAGTTATTAATATGTCCAAAGTCCTCAACATGCACATATCAAGATTCAATCCGAACCCCTTCAGTGTACATCTGCATGGCCCCAATGGTGGACACCTTATGGGGTTTCCCAAGAACTGCTCCCCTCTTCACAGAACCAGCGTCCTAAGGGTTAACATCTGCTTTTGCCTGCACTATGTGAAATGTCTACTCCACCCACTGGAATGTTAATGAGCCAGGAAGACAAAGGACTTTGAATCCACAGCTGCCCTCAATCTTAACTCCTTCAATGTACATCTGCGTCGCCCCAAAGGCGGACATCAATTGGCACAGTCGAAGGGCAGCTAAAGGGTGTGAAGTTTGCTGATGTTTGGTGATGTTAAAGCTTCTCTATTTCAAACTAGAACTCACCAGCCCTTTTATCCCCTGTACCCAATTTTCCAACTCTCTGTCCATGAAATGTCTGTGAATTGACTGTATAACCTCTGTTCATTTAATGTAACCATGTATTGTTATAACTCTGTGCCCAGGACATACTTGAAAACGAGGAGGTAACACTCAATGTATCCTACATATTAACTGAATGGCAACTATTACTACAGTATATAACTAATGCTACCATAGTTATTTAAAATTAAATTAACATTTCAGATTCTAACATATTTAGCTGCATGTAACTTCAAATCGTACAAAGGTTTGTAATAACATAGGATACTAATGTGTAAAGTAATTTAGGTTTAAAAGTGTGATAATACCAAAGCTGGCCACATTTTCCAACATTCAAATTTATCATGGATTAATTTAAAAAAATTACATTGGCCTCCATTAAAAGGGTCTTTAAACATTCATGTCAATGTACTGTATGTAATTCTGTAAGTGGCCACTACTCCTCTCAAATACTGTACATCTTCTAACAGCATGTAGAGAGACACCTGTGCACAAGAAATGGGCACTCCTGAGACACCTGGGAAATATGCTAATAGGAGTCATTTGCATATTTGATAAGCATTTTCCCCAGGTGTCTCTGGTCTCTATCTCAAAAAGCAGCAAAATATGTATGAGATGAATTTTAACACATTTTCCCTTCTCTAATAATGCCTCAGTTCAGGATTACCGTTGCAAGGTAAGGGCAGGGTGCAGCAGCATAGCCAGGGTCATGACTCGAAGGTCAGGACAGGGGTGTGGTAAACAGAATCCAAGTTATGGCAAAGGTTCAGCAGGAAATGAGCCAGAGTCCAGTAACACAAGGATCAGACCCCTTGCTTGGGCACTGTCCTGGAGTGAATGGCTGCTATTTAAAGGCCAGGAATAGGTGCAGCCGATTACATCCTCCATCCTAGTTAAGAGTGTAATGAAGCCACTTCCAACGCTGAGGGCAAAATGACCTCCGATGCTTGCCATCTTCAAAGGGGCAAGGAGCTCAGGAATGAGTATTTCACAGGCTGAAGCACAGAGTCAGAAGGCGGCCATTTAGATACCCGCACAAGCAGGATATTGGCTGATCAATCAACTATGTCATTTTGTCTCATTAAAACTACAGCACTCGCATGCTGCATATAGTAAAAAAAAAATCAAAATTAAAAAGGCCAAACCAGGACTGCTGTTTTAAGCTTCTGTTAATTTATTACAGCTGATTAGTTCCAGACAGTTTATTTTCATTTTTGTCTTCAAGTTGTATTTGTTTTTGACGAGTACTCAAGCTCAAATATCCTTTAATGTCACCAGAGACTATGGCTATTCTATTAATTGGAGCTATTTTAAGCTTTCTTGACTGTTCAGCATTTTTACTGCTACAGTAAATTAGTTGTTAATGTGGTAAAGTTGCAGGCCAATATGTAATTTCTTATTGTTACAAGTGTGAATAGAAAAATGTCATGAAAAATCATGTTTAAAGTATTGTACCAATTCTGCAGCAGTTTAAAATTGTTGTCCATGGATAACAGCTTCTTTATTGTATAATGTCCTAATAGGAACATTATATCATGCATAAAATGTTGCAAACTCACAGAGATAGCGCTATCCTAAATCTAGAAGCCAAATTATTATGTAGATTGACTCTGGACTTATAAAAACAATAGCTTTATTTTAAATTCAATTAGTAAGCTATTTTTTTCTTGTGACTGTTACTAAATGTTTATTTTTCCCATCAACTGCTAGCGAAGAATGAGTTATCTCACCAATTGTAGTGAATAGTCTGAATTACAGTGAACTCATGGGACATTTAAAAGTACAGTTTTCAGAGAAAGAGATAGAGAAAGATTGTTATAACAATTGGGTTGGGCAGATATTTGCTTTTGTTTCCTCAGCTTCTCGAAGAAGGTTTTCTATTTTGTCTCATGAGTTGCAATACCTGCTTGAGGCACGTGTTGTACCGCTCAGTATATATTTTAAAATCAAGGTTTAATGTGAAGAGAACTTTAAAGGTGAAATTCCTCCTAAATATTTTTCAGAAAAACATGTCTGATAGAAAGCATTCTAAAAGAATCTATGCACCATTGTTTTACTTTAAAAAAACTAAAAAAAATACATTTTATATACATTCTTTTTAGAAACCCATTGAGCTTTCTTAAATAGAATTAGTGGTTGATGTGATGAAAATAAACCTTCCTGGAATGGAATGATGCAAGGCAAAATGTCTAATAAATGGAATTGAATCAGACTCCTGCCAACCCCAAAAATAGAAACAAGAGCCAACTGTTCAGCTGTACTATAAAATCTGCTTATTGATTTACACCAACCCCATCCTTTTTCTCCTTTGAACGGTAATTATACTGAAAAACAATATCTTGAAAGAAAAATCCTGATACTGTTGGGTTAATAAAATCTACTATAAGACACATGCAATGTTACTCCTTATCTCTATTTTAAAAATGGAAGTGAACATAAATTCAGTATTTCCACCCCACTGTATCACATACATGCAAATGACATCCTTGTTTATGCAAGCTTCACTGCCTAACAAATAAAGTACCAGGGTATTCCTCATACTCGAAGTGGAAACTAAAGCCGCGCTTATAGTGTTGGCGACGCGACCAATGCCATCGCCATTAGCGAAAGTTATCATTTGGTTTTTAGCGACGTCGCTGGCGACAAGGCCAGTGACATCATGAAGGGGGCGGGCAGCGCAATCTGATTGGTTTTGAGACAGTCACATGTGGCGACTGTCTCTAAAAAATCAAATTTACCCGGCTTCAAAATGTTTGGTCACGACGTAGTTCAGTCGCTCCGTCGCCGTCGGAGTCAATGTTTTTGTTTCGGAGTGACGTCGCGTTGCCGTTGCTGTCGCAAGGCACTATAAGCGCAGCCTAAGCTATTTATTTTTTAGTTTTTTAGTGTGTAACAACTATCATTGTAAACCTAAGCATTGTAAATACAATTGGTGGAAACAGCAACAAGGACAGGTGTGCTAACTAAATACAGTCAAACAATGCTTTCCCTTTATTATTCTAAAGCTGTTGTACCATATTGATTCAATTTGCTTCAAGAGGATCACTGCATTTAATTAGACAGATTGTATCTTATGTCCATTTAATAGCAGTTAAGGAGATGGAACGGGTTTATTGATCCTCTTTACAGTTCTGGTCAATACACTGTACAAACAAAACCTGCTTTTGTATGGTTGTGTTGGAATTGAGAATTATATTATTCTATATTTGTGCCTCCTTTGAGCCCAAAATTATTCTTACTGGGATGACGTGATGGTTTCAACGCTATAATACATATTTTTCAATGTAAGTATTGTTTTTTGTTTTTTTAATTACAAAATTCCATAGAAAAAAATTAACAGACATGTTCTATCAGGCTAAAAAAAAAAGTTTAATTGCAAGCTGGTACCTCATTAGCAAGTTCACAAAATTGTTCTATTAAAGGAAAAGAAAAAAAGAGGATAGTTTTCGGGGCCCCAAGGGAAACATAGTTAAAAACTGGACTGAGAAATAAAATTAAAAAAAAACCCCAATTATATCATGCAAAAATATTACATTGGTGCTTCACTTCACTAGTAGTACCAGGCAGTAGGATAAACTTAACATAACAAAATAGCTTGAAACATACCAAAAATCTTTTTTAAGATGAAAAATAATTAACTAAATCATAATGATGGAACTAATTGGGGATCAAGAGCATGGGCCAGAACACACACGTACTGTACTATGTCCGTTCAGAGTGGAGACCCTCTAGAGATACTTGAAGTCCACAATTATAGCAACAAAGGGGTAAATCCTCAGACATCTGTTAAATATTCATTGATCCGTTAAATTGGGTTAACATGATGATAAGTTGTTATGGATATCCATAAAGGTGATTAGTGTTACGATAGCCTCATGTTAACCTGGAAAATAGCATATCGCTAACGTTTAACGGATGTCTGGCTTACTCATAAGCAAATCATACAGTATGCTAATGAGCCATTTATCTGGCACAAAGCCTAAAACCTCTGTTATTATTAGCGAATGGAAATAACACTACCATAATTAGGTCAAATTAAAACCTGCTGTTACTCACATCCAGACCATGATTATCATAGCGTTATTTCAGGGATTAGCCTACAAGGAAAAACTGGAGGTCGCTACCCACATAATTGAACTGAGTGTAGAACTTAACTCTTTCATTACATGTGTAACGGGTATTCCACCCCACCCAATCGCATATATAGTGTGGGTGCATAGAATATATAATGTTACCAGATGTGGTGCGTATACCTGTCAGGCTCACAGGAGGCTGAGCCTCCGCTAGTGAGAGCCTGGGGTGAATCCTCTGGAACGTTTCTTTGTTTCAGCGCCTCCACCTATGTAGGATTCTATGGGTATGTAGAATAACCCTAACATAGGAACCACATGCAAATAATCAGTACACCATATGTATGATAACCAATACCTTTTTACTTGTGCTCACATGAACCATATAACATCAACATAATAACGGGTGTCCCTCTCTAGAGGGGACACTGACTGTTGCGTCTCGCAGGATGCTTCCCCCTGCACCGGGTGATCCCACCCCGTGTCCATCAATCCCCGCACAATGTGTCCCGCACTCTTTAGGTGAGAATATGGGTGACTGCGCAGTCACTAACTAATGGAACTGTTGGTGCACTTGTTGACAAAAGGGGTTACCTGCCGAGCGCTCCTGCACTCGGGCCTGCAACTACTTCTCAAAAGATCTGTCGACCTGGATCCCGTCTGATCCGGTGGTTCCTTGCTTGGGGTCCGCCACGGGCGATCCCACCCTGAAGATAGTCTCTCTCTGGGCACAGACTTAACCCCTCGTCTCCTGGCAGGAAGCGCAGCGACCGCTGTGTCCCTATCTATTACTGGCACTCCAACATGACACGGTCCCTTACCTAGGGCCTGTCCCTGGAGCACCACTAACTGGGGAGTGAGGACCTACCTGGGACCTAAGGGATTAACTGGCCTATCCTGTCCCCCTAGCTCTCCCGGTCCTGACTCTAGCTAACTAGTACCTAGTACTTGCAGTAACGCACTGCCCCCAGGCGTCTACCTACTGTTGGCTAGCCTAGTGCAGATCCTCTCCAGAATTCCTGACCTCGTTAACAGGCTATCCCTTCAGGCATCCTACCCTAGCACTACCTCAAGGTGACTGGGACCTAGTACTTGGTACGTACAGCAACCGGCTGCACAACACGTTGCCTGCCTGTCAGACCTCACAGCACTAACAGCCGTGACTCTGACAAGGCAGCACTCACACTAAGGGCAGAGTCCCTAACTGGGGCTGTCCCTTATAATTACCCCCTAAACTGGTGGGGAGTTGGGGCCTACCTGGGATGTGGGTACCTATCTGGATGCAGGAGCTGCACTCACTCCCCGCATCCTTGCTTCCCTCACAGCTCCCGGACTCCAACTAACTGCGTAGCTGCAGCCCAAACAATGTATCTCTTCTCCTCTGCCAAGTCATCCTAAGCCCTATTGGCTCCCTGGCATCACGTGGTGCGTGCAGAGGCTCATGGGACTCGTAGTCCCTGCTCAGAGCCTTCCCTGGTAGGCTAGGGCTTCGCGGGCATTCTCTCTCCTGATTTGCGCCTGCGCAAGCTATCTGGGGCTGCCTCACTGTTCCCTGGCCTTTCCCTACACTCGCGCGACTTCTCCCTATCTCTCGCAGCCTCCCTGCGCATGCGCGAGCTATCTGGGGCTCTCCTGATTCTGGGCCATCCCTGCGCATGCGCGAGCTAATGCGCAATGGCGGCGCCCTCACCGCCCGGCCCCGAGGGCGCCGGGATCCCTGTGATGCGAGTGCGGCCTTGGCAACCCCCGAGCCGGGACCTGACCGCCCTCACCCGCGAGATTGGCTTGCAGGGCCACCTTGGGACTCGGCGGTACCCGCGATCGTGCACCAGGGGAGGGCGGTGCTGACAGCCAGAGGAGACATGGCTACACATGTGTCATACAAATATATATATGATGGAACATATTAATTGCAGAAACACATCAACAGACGCATCTGATTTTGTGTCATTTGCATGTAATAAACTATATTCTAATTCCATTGAAAATGTTGCCAATCTCTAATCATAATAGTTGTATGATGTCCCCTTCATGTGAATATGGATAAGGTGGTTCACAGCCTAGTAAATTGTCGAATACAGTACCTGTAGGTTAGCACTGCAGAGTAAATACGGCATTCTAACTTATCTTAAATGCACCCACTTCCATCATAATTTCAAAGTGTGAATAGCTTCATTGCAAACTAATTATGTTTAACCCAGATATATTTGTAAATAGCATTAATTTTCCTCTTAAACATTTAAATTGCACAAAATTTTAATTTTGTCATGAGTAAGTTCTACTGTATGATATTTATAAATATATATATATATATATATATATATATATATATATATATATATATAGTAAAGTGCCTAAAACAATGATATGAAAGTTATTTTTTCCAGGAGATTTGTTCAAGGGCAAAGTTATGCTCTGTCATTCCTATCTACAATTTGTTTTATGCATGCTAATGCCCGGTTTGCCTCTGCTGCTTTATATTGCCCAGTCACAGTAAGACTATGATCTACAATGATTCTTGAATTCATCATCATCACCACCAACACCACCACCATTACCATCACACACCAACATTTATTTTTACCATAAATACAGGCCTCTTCTTAGGCATCTCAATACTGTACAGTCAGTTTGAGATCAACTACAATTAAATACAATTATTTTGTTACACAAGAGACAGGAAAAGCCAGCGTTTTAATATACATGGTTGCATTAAATGAACAGAGTTTACAGTATACTGTACTTTGAATTTCCATCCATTTCATGGACAGTTAAAGATATGATTACCCAAAGGTCCTGAGAGCTCTCAAATCTGACATTGGGTCATGGTCCAACCACACTATTTCATGGATAGGCAGAATACATAGCATAAAAAGGAACATATTGCCCTGGCTCTTGTACCTTTTCCACACTCTGCCCATCCCCTTGGTACTAGAGGAATTTAAGACTCTACAGTCTATTATAAACAAATTTATCTGGAAAAATAAAACACCAAGAATTGGCAAGAAAATTTTAAATATACCGAACAAGACAGGAGGCCTAGGTCTCCCATGCCTTATGTCCTATTACAAGGCAGCCCAGATAAGTCAGCTAATCCTGTGGCACTCTAACCGAGTCCACCGACACTGGGTTGCTTTGGAAATGGACTTAGTTGCCCCCTGAATTAAATAATCTTCTGTGGTCCCCCGTGAGGAAGAGACCCAAAATACTCCAATCTAGCCAAATTATAGCCCACTAACTCAAATTATGGAACTCCGTTGCGATTCGACACCTCCTTACAACACGTAATTCTCTTATGACTCCATTATATGACAACCCAGAATTTGGTCCAGGAATGGGCCGCAATAGGTTTGACGACTGGAAAACAGCAGGTGTCACAAGATTAACAGATGTAGGCTCAGAGGGATTTCCCAGAACCTTAGAATATTTCCACAAAGAAAAGGCTATCCCAAACAATCAGTTCCTCCAATACCTTCAATTGAATGCCTTCTATAACAAAATCCGACCTCCCGAATTGTTAACTAGATTTGAGTCACTTTGTTTAGCACACAGAAACATGTCTGGACTGATATCTAATCTGTTTGGGTACTTTGTTAGCTCTCCTCCTCATATGAATCAAAAACTGAAATATATGCTCCCATGGGGAAGGGATCTGGGGGAGGAACTAGACATGGAAGACTGGAATGATATTTTTCAGATGGTTGCTACATCCTCAATGTGTATCACAATCAGAGAAAATGCCTATAAGGTTATGATGAGGTGGTACTTGATCCCCACGAGACTGGCTAAATTTATCCCAGAGTATCCAACAATATGTCCGAAGGGATGTGGAGTACAGGCCACATTTCTCCATATGTGGTGGGGGTGTCCACTCATATCAGCTTATTGGATGGAAATCAAAATGTGGTCACAAGGGTTTTTCGGTTTAGACCTCCCTCTAGATCCCTGGTTATTCCTATTAAACAAGCCATATCACCTCCTCACGAGACATGAGACTAAAGTGCCACATGTCTTCAGCTGCAAGACGCGGACTAGCGTCAGTATGGAAGCAACCAACTATTGCCTCAATCCCTAAAGTTAAAAATAATGTCTGACAGATTTGCTGCATGGAAAAAGTCTTAACAATGACACCTGTGCAGATTTCCAGAAGGTGTGGTTGCCACAGATTTTGGGTACTGGTCAACCAGAAATTAATACCCACCTAATCTTGTTGTAAAAACTGCTATATATATTGACTGTGTGACTGAATGTAATAAGATGATTTGCCAGGTAAAATTCTAAATGGATGTGTGTTTCCCCCCCGTCTTTATTTTTTGTACTCTCCCCCCATCTTTTATTTTCTCAATTTCCCCCTCTCCCGAAAATTTTTAATAAAAATTGTTTAAAAAAAAAAAGTAATGCCAATGCAAATAAATTCATCTTCATCTTGAAAAAAAAAAGAAAAAAAGATATGATTATGGGCATATGTAACATTTACAGACAAAATTACAATTGTGTTAGAAGAGGTAGAATAGGCTTGCAATGTGTTGTTAGAAGAGGCCCTGCCTCAAGCAGCTTACAATCTGTAAGACATCGGAAGTTGAAACATTGGGTACAGGAGATGAGAGGGTTGGTGAGTTTCAGATGCAATAGAGCTGCTGTAACATTAGCAAAATTCAGCTAAATGTAGCAAATGGTGACGCCCTTTGGCTGCCCTTCGCCGACTGCCAAAGACTATTGCGTTTGGGGTCACCCAGGTGTTATGTCCCAGAGATTCTTTCGTAGAAATGTGGGACACCCACCAAGAAAAATGCAGGGGGGTGTGAGGGTGGAGAAGGTGATGAATTCAAGGTTGTTCAAGCTATGTCTAACCTTTCTTGATGAAGTTAAACCTGTTGTGTGGTCTCATATCAAAGACAGTGCTGACTTGGAGTGATCCAAAGATTTTAATAATTTTGTCCCTCTAAGTTTGTATGTAGCCAAGTCTGACACTGACCACGCAGGTTTAATTGACTGATTTTTTTTGTCTGGTTTTACCTACTCAGCCACCTTACTTACTCCCTTTGTATCACTAATACCTTTTGAATAATTGTATATAGGATCTGACTGGGCAAAATACTGAACAGAGAGGCCTTGCTCAAACCCCTTGGTGGTAAATGCGTGCTGCCTAGGGAGAATGGCAATGTAAACATAAAGGTGTACCTAGAGGGGGTACAAAAAGATCCCTGATGTAGGCGCACTGCAGACCTTTATATACCTTTATGTATATATATATATATATATATATATATATATATATATATATGCCCATCTTCGTTGAAAGTGCTTTATAGGATAATATAACTATGTTGTGACGAAGGTAGGTCTCCAGGTGAGTATACTGTAGTGAACATAAGCTCAATAACTGTGTAAGTATACAGACTTCAGGATGAGAGCAATGCTTAAGGATGTTTCCTAACCAAAGGTAAGTAAAAATCGTTGGGAGCTATTGGCTATTAACTCACCTGGAGACCTACCTTCGTCATAACATAGTTATATTACCCTATAAAGCACTTTTCACGAAGATGGGCATACAGACATAGGATTCATAATATACGTTGGGAGTATCACTGGTACACACTTGTTCTCATGATACCTCCACAGGAGACTCGCATTTCTACTAAAAAGCATACGCAGTATAACTGATTTTACAGAGTACACCTCAAGAGCTTACATCTGGCTACTAGATATACTGTGCCTAAGCTCTACAGAACATTGATACATTGAACATTGATACTGAGTGACTTTAGCAATTAGACGTATACCCTAATAGAGGATATACATCATTTTTACGTACACTTCAATTAATAAACTGTTTTCTTTATATATACATTTTTTTTAACCTCTGACCACATTATTATATAAAGGTCTGCAGTGCGCCTACATCAGGGATCTTTTTGTACCCCCTCTAGGTACACCTTTATGTTTAAGGATCTGACTGGTCCTGGAAAAAAATAGTTAGCCAAAGAAGGATTCATTTCTACTAAGAGTGGCTACTTCCTTACTTGCTTACACTAGTGGTTTCGTTTTTGTTCTAAAAAAGTGGTTTTATTTTTGCTAGTGTAGCCAGGTTCCCCTTTTGAGAGCTGACCCCCCTCCTTCTTGGGCTCACAGCCGCCGCTCGCGAGGAGGTGAGGGGGCAGGTGCGCGAGCAGCGCGCTACCTCAGAGATGCGGCCGGTTGCCGGGGACGCGATCGGGCCGTTGCTAGGGCCGCAGTCACGTCGCGAGTGTCCCGGTGGCTCGCGGTGAAGGAAGCCATTGCGGGTTGCGTTGCGCATGCGCAGGAGACAGAGGTACCGGGAGGCTCACAGACAGGTCGCGCATGCGCAGTGAGAAGCACGCGAACCCTAGCGTACCAGGGAAGGCTCTTGGAAGGGACTACAGGTCCCATGAGCCTCAGCAGTGCCCCACGTGACGCCAGGGAGCCAATAGGGCTGGAGGATGGCTCTGCAGGAGAAAAGAGATACATTTCACGGGCTTGGAGCACGCTAGTCAGTGAGAGCCAGGAGCAGCCAAGGGAAGGAGGTAGGGTGCAGGAGTCAGTGACTCCCTGCACTAGGCCAGCAGCCCCCAAGGCCCGAGATAGCCCTGAGCCACCCAGTAGTGTGAGTTGTGTCAGGGACAGCCGCCAGGTTAGGGACCCTGCCACTTACTGTCTAGAGCCAGATAGGGACACAGCAGAAGCTGTGCGTCCGTGCAGAGGTTTGGGCTCAGACCCTTGCTGTTGCTGCATCAGCCATTCGGGTGGGATCGCCCCGGACGGTAGTTCAGGTGTACAGTCGACGTCGGGATCCTTTGTGAAGTTCCTTGGCATGTCCGGCACCAGAGTGCCCGGCAGGTAACCTACAAGTGCACCAACGATTACTATCATATTCACAAGGGACATAGTGGCTGCGCAGTCACACATATCATTCTCACTTGACGTGGGGGGGGGGTAATACGGTGTGGGGTTACAGGACACTGGGTGGGATCATCCAGTGGAGGTGGAGGTGGAGGTAGCGTCCTGCGCGACGCCGTGTATAGTGTCTCCTCTAGGGAGGGACACCGGTTTATATATATATGTGCATATGTGTACGATATGGCCTGCCAGTAAAGTCATTGATTGTTTTACCTACGTTGTGGAGTGATATATGTATATTTCCTGCGAGGAACCACTCCCCCTCTGGTGGGAGCCATTGCAGGTGGAGGCACTGCACCCAATATAGTATTGCGTGAGTAACCCCAGGCTCTCTGTGGCAGAGACTTAGGCCATGTGAGCCTACAGGTGACACAGCACATAGTAGCGGCTTGTTAGCGATAGGAAGCAGGGTTACACTAGAGCTTGATTCAAATTGGATTTTTTGAAAGGTATGGAAAACCCCCTCAAAATAAGCTGGCTTTTCTTTCAAAATTTGGCAATTTATTTCATACTTTTTTCCAATGGTTGCACGTTTCTACGTTTACAAACACCAACGTTCTCCAAGTTTGTTTAAAAAACAAAATATTTTTAAAAATCCCCCTTAATCAGAGGTTCAACTTTCTCAACCTTTGGTTCAAAGTTCGGCCAATTCTCAATGTTATTACTATCTGACAAATCGTTTTTCTAATTTCAATGCATCATTACTATTTTATACTATACAAATAAACATATGGTAACTCAAATAAAGATAATTAAGGAAAATGTATTTTTTTTACGTAAATGCTAATTAATATGATGTAAATATAATTTTAGTGCGGATTTTAGATCAAATGAGAAGGTTTACAAAATATAATACAGCACTTTACATTTATGTGGAACATCTGAGATCTAACACTTTTTAGTCTAAATCAATCCCTGCCTGGAGCCTCTACGGAATACTGTATACTGATCTACTGTTTCTTTGAACAGGTGGAAGAATCAGATTCTATTTTCTTGCGCGCCAATTTTTCTCAGCTTGAACCTAAAGCCAATATCATTCACAGCACTTAAATCATCAATCAGTTTTACCAAGAATCATTCTCAGTATGGTGTCAACAGGCAGCATCACAGTGCATAATAAGTGTTTAGTGGCCACTTTTACAGAATACTTTAAAAAGTAAAACAGTATTGTTAAATCTTTGCCCTACTTTTGCTTTCTAAAATTGCTACAATTATAAAACAATTAGTATAATAATATATTATTATACATGGAAGGAATGACTCAGAGGTACTGCCAATAATAAACTCAATTAATATCATCGTCATTACTTTGTGACTGAAATTAGATGTAAACTCTATGAGGCTGGAGCAATTGTCTTAACGTTATTATATGTTTCAGTTCTCATTGCACTGCTATATTAGAAACATATTATTATTTATGTATGTTATCCTGATGGCAATCTAATTTCACCAACCGAAAAATGTAAGGCAATATAGTGTAATTTGCTCTAAAACAGCAAACATTTGCATCACAGGCATATGTATAAAATGTTAAACGTGCTTCTTACATTTGAAGCAGAGATCAACGCCAGCTGGGCCTTACAAAATATATTTGACACAAGGGCATAGAGTCATAAAAGTTTGTTAGCCCAAAAAATGCTATGTTATTGGCAACAAAATGTTATTTTAAAGGCGCGAGTCATTAACCTGGTACAACTAAAAATAAAACACTTATTACCATGGTTATAACTTTTATAATACTTATATTTTTATCATCTCATATAACGCTTTCTTCTAGAGTGACTCAAAGGGCTTCACAATTACAATATAGTGCACGGTAAGCAACATTGTACATAGGAATTTTACAGACACAGCCCCAGCCCAGATGAGCTTACAATTAATGTTTTGATGCATAGAGAAATTAAGTGACTTGCCCAAGGTTAGAAGGAGCTGACACCGGGTTTTGAACCACGTTCCACTCCTTAGTGTTGTTGTTACTCACTGAGCAACTCCTTCTCCCTGGTTGATAAAAATATTGGGACCAGCACCAAAATGAGTAAATACTGCAAAGGTACTCATTCTGATACCACTCATCAAGTCCCGATACTTATCTGTATCTAGCTACTGTAACACCTAAAAGTACTGCAATTCTTTTTTTTATCACCCATCCCCAGGCTGGCATTAGCCCTACCTTGCCTATGTATATAATAGTCGAGATACGTTCTTTACTTGAAATACCAGTGCTGGCCTCTTGGTGTCCCATGGTCACATTATGTTTTTTTATGCTAAACCCCATGTTCTTCAATGAAACACATAATGTATGTGTTCCAGGGAGATGCGTACGCACTTTGCATGTGTAAATGTTTTATTACACACTGTGGGATGCAAATATGTATTCCACGCCTCACTGCACAATAGTGTATGCACGTATGTTAATACATATTATTGAGATGGCCTTATTGAATTACATTTTAACAGGACTGCAGCTCCATATCCTCCTCACTCAATTTATTAATTACAATGCGTATTAGTGGGTAAGATGTGGTGTGGCAATCAGTTTATAGTATATAATTTATACTGAACATTGTTTTTAAAAATGCATTTAGAGCATGTACAGTATAGTAATTTTATAGGCTATAGAGCAAGGGCGGGTATTACTACATTTACTGTGGCATTGATTCAACCACATACCATTTCCATAAAAAATATTCTACATTTTAAAATATAAAACATGGTGGCTGTTTTAAGCAGCACTCCTGATGACACATTTCCTTAATGTGTTTTTTTTTCTAAATACTGTAGGTTTGAAGCAGGGGGTCCCTGCAGCTGAACCACATTGATTTCAACTACGGGTTTTGCTGTTGTGAAAAATGAGGGTTGTGTAAAGCCCAACTTGACCTGAAGGTGGAAATGTGAAGCAGAAACTCAGTGAACATTTGTACGAACTCCTCGACTGCAAAAGTGGAGGCAAAAGTGGTGGCAGCAAAAACTGCTATGAAAATTAAGAAAATATGGAAACTAAAACCAAAGTGATTGTGACAAACCACTTGTGCACTCAATCAGCCCAGGCAGCACTTCCTAATTCTTCTGGATGCAATTCCCCCAGTTGAGAATAAGTTAACAAAACACAAAACCCCAGCAAGCTCTTTTTGGGAACCCCTGAGCCCCCACAATATATATATATATATATATATATATATATATATATATATATATATATATATATAAATATATATATACAGTGCTTGACAAATCACCCACAAATCTACTCGCCGAACCAAAAAATCTACTCGCCACCTAGTCCCGCCCCAACCCCGCCTTTAGTCCCGCCCCTAGTCCCGCCCCCAATCCCGCCCCCAGTCCCGCCCCCAATCCCGCCCCCAGTCCCGCATTTTAAAAAAAACATAAATGAAATAAATTGAATAAATTCCTAGTAAGAACATTAGTTTTTGACATAAGTTTATTTATTGTATTACATTATACTACAATTAGTCCTTGTGTATAAATGTCAAATCTAGAAAAAAAGCCAGATGTGAATGACTAGTTTCCTGAACCCCTTAACCAGTGTCTGGACGTCCCCGCTTCACAATATTTAAAGCAGCAATCCCGCCTGGGATCTTACCTGATCTGCAGTCCGTCAATGTCCAGGTACCCTCATTCCCGCAATGTTATACATTGGAGGGGATGTGTTCCCTACCTGTCTTCTGGGTTAGGGGGGATTCCGATGTCTCCCGTGTGAAGCTTGAGTCAGATCTGGAAGAAAGCAGTATAGGTTATTTCGGTGTAGTGTAGGGCAGTTAAGATATACAGGGTAAATAAGATATCCAGATCCAGATTGTGAGACAGAGAGACAGAGAGAGAGGGTGAGAGAGACGGAGAGAGAGGGTGAGAGAGACGGAGAGAGAGGGTGAGAGAGACAGAGAGAGTGTGAGAGAGACGGAGAGTGTGAGAGAGACGGAGGGTGAGAGACAGAGAGAGGGTGACTGTGGGGGGATGGGGTGACTGGGTGGGGTGATTGGGGGTATGGGGTGACTGGGTGGGGTTATTGGGGGGTGGGGTGATTGATTGGGGGGTGGGGTGATTGATTGGGGGGTGGGGTGATTGTGGGGGGTGGGGTGATTGGGGGGGTGGGGTGATGGGATGTCTGACTTGGTGGGGATTACTGACTGTCTGACTGGGTGGGGTGACTGGGCAGGGGGTGGGATGACTGACTATGACTGACTTTTGACTGACTTTTGTCTGACTGGGTGGGGGGGGGGTGACTGACTGGTTGGGGGGTGACTGGGTACCTCTGGTGTCCTACACGTTCTCTCTCTCTCATACACACACACATACACACTCTCTCATACCCATACACACACTCTCTCATACCCATACACACACTCTCTCATTCCCATACTGTACACTCTCTCCCTCTCTCTCCCATACCCCTCTCTCTCTCTCTACCATACCCCTCTCTCTCTCTCTCTCTCTCTCTCTCTCTCTCCCATACCCCTCTCTCTTTCTCTCTCTCTCTCTCTGTCCCATACCCTCTCTCTCTCTCTCTCTCTCTCTCTCTCTCTCTCTCTCTCTCTCTCTCTCCCATACCCCACTCTCTCTCTCCCATACCTCTCTCTCTCTCTCTCTCTCTCTCTCTCTCTCTCTCTCTCTCTCTCTCTCTCTCTCTCTCTCCTCTCTCTCTCTCTCTCTCTCTCTCTCTCTCTCTCTCTCCCATACCTCTCTCTCTCCCACACACACACACCCACACACACACACACACACACACACACACACACACACACACACACACACACACACACACACACGGACAGAGAAACACCCTGCTACTACCTCCCGCCCCGCGTGGGCAGCGGGAGCACCGGAGGGAGGGGAGAGAGACACCCGAGCTGCGCGGGCACCGGAGGGAGGGGGGAGAGACACGAGCCGCGCGGTCACCGGAGGGATGGGGGGAGAGACACCCGACCCACGCGGGCAGCAGGAGCACTGGAGGGAGGGGGGTGAAGCACCCGAGCCGTGCGGGCAGCGGGAGCACCGGAGGGAGGGGGTGAAGCACCCGAGCCGCGCGGGCAGCAGGAGCACCGGAGGGAGGGTGGAGTGACACCCTAGCCGCGTGGGCAGCGGGAGCACCGGAGGGAGGGGGGAGTGAAACCCGAGCCTCGCGGGCAGCGGGAGCACCGGAGGGAGGGGGGTGAAACACCCGACCCACACGGGCAGCACCGGAGGGAGTGGGGGTGAAGCACCTGAGCCGCGCGGGCAGCGGGAGCACCGGAGGAAGGGGGGAGAAACACCAGAACAGTACAGTATATATAAATATTTATTACAGTGCATTAAATTCCCCCCCACCTCAAGCATCTGTCCACAATCCTCTCCATGACCGGATCAGTGCAGGTCTTGTAAGCAGGAGGTGACACAATTATACAGGAGGATATATAGGAGGAGGAGCAGCAGATGCACGCGCGCGCGCACCCCCAACTCTCACCCCCCCCCCATTACTTACCCGTGCAGAGAAGGCAGGGCGGTTTGAAGTCCTGGCAACTCCAAGCCGCGTCACAGCCAGAGGGTTTTTTTTTTTTTTCGAGCAGGGGATTTTGTTTTTGCAGAGAAGGGGAAAAGCTACTGGCCACGAGCCAATATCCGATCGCAGCTGGCGAGTTGGCGACCGGGTTTGTCGAGCACTGTAATATATATATATATATATATATATATATATATATATATATATATATATATATATATATGTATATATATATATGTATATAAGTGTCAAAAAGGAGTGCTATTGAGCGTGGCATACTGTATGTATACAACAGACGACAGAGAAGCCCAAAGCTACTGTACATCCAACATGACAAAAATACACAGTAATACGCAAGCTTACAATGTATTTTACTGTTATACAGTTATATGGTGCAATAATATGTGTGTTACATAGTATTGTGCTTGTGTTATTGCACACATTATTACTTTACATGATGACAATGTATTGTACTTCATTGTTAATTATTTTTGTATGTATTGTTCTTGTGTTATGTATTGACTTCAATTCATTAGCAAATTATTCATGAAGTTAGAAACATAGTTTATTAATACAATTAATAATGTTAAAAGAAATTGTCTTTAATCAAATTTATCCTTTCTCCCCCTTATCTCTCCTGCTCCCCCTTGTCTGCCCTGCCTCCCCTTGTCTGCCCTGCCTCCCCTTGTCTGTCCTGCCCCCCCTGTTCCTGCTGCCCTCCCTTTGTGTTCCCTGCCACCCTTGCCTCTCATGTCTCCTTTCCCCCCCGTTGTGTCTCCTGCACAAGGAAATGTAAAGATAAATGTATGAGACATAATCATTTATTAAATCATTTTGGCAAATTGGTGGTGGGAAATTTTAGACTATTGGGTCATTTATGGGAAATGTAACGTGATTGGGTCATTTAAAAATGGCAGGGCCAGCTTTAAATATGTCGGTCATAGAAACTTTAAAAGGGGAGTCTGCGGCGATGGTGGCGCTGGTGTAAGTAAAAAATGTTAGCGGTGGCTTGAGAAAGAAATGAAATACATGTACAAATGTGTCTTGGAGGGCGCAGCATGGGTTTGCTGCTGAGCGCAGGCACAAGCATGCTCATAAATGCGAGTGGCATTGGGAGGTCGTGTGAGAGCGAGATATCCTTAGGACATGTAAATATGGCGATGAACGGGCGAGAGTAAGATCTTAGGATATTTAAAGATGGTGGGGATCGGGCGAGAGCGAAATCTCTCAATTTCTACAGGCTCAGCCCCACAAGATTGGTGTTTTTAAGCAGAGTGCCAATATTTTAGAAAGGAGCTAGGTCACTACTGGGGAATTATAGAGCATTTTAAAAGTTAAGTTCTCACAGTTGCAGAGTTTTTGTTAAATGACTCAACCACACCTTAGATAATCCAAACTTCCAGTGACAAAGGCGCTTCAGCACCGAATCCCTTCAATATGTAGACAGAAAAACAGGACTGGATAAGGGGGCAGATAGACTGATGAATGTACTGTAGTAAAGTCCCCAGATGGACCAATGATACCTGAAGGGTAAGGTGTAAGGTTAGAAAAACCCCACCAAACACTCATTGGGATGGTTACTGGACTCACAATGGGTATTCCCAAATTATAAGAAAAGTACTCACAGAAACCCCTTGATCCTGAAATCCTGACAGGCGTGCAGCCCAGTGTGGAGATGCTGGTCTGGAGAAACAAAAGGAGATACTGGTGCACAGCCAAGAGTGGGTCCCAAACAAGTTGAATTAAAAATTAAA
This sequence comes from Ascaphus truei, assembly GCF_040206685.1. NCBI lineage: Eukaryota > Metazoa > Chordata > Amphibia > Anura > Ascaphidae > Ascaphus > Ascaphus truei. Next base: position 402,414,019 of record NC_134484.1, on the reverse strand, counting down.
CTTTATTAATCCATCTAAAAAAGTGGATTAATATAGTTTAATTTTTAATTCAACTTGTTTGGGACCCACTCTTGGCTGTGCGCCAGTATCTCCTTTTGTTTCTCCACACCTTAGATAAGTTACAGTGGGTAAAAATGTGATAAAAACCCTCCTCTTTATAGCATACAGCAAATGAAAACATCACGTGAGCACATTCACATTTGTAAGACAGGTCAGCAACCCTGCTTTTCACCATTATCTCGTAGAATACAGTGCTTCTACTGCAGCAAGGGATTCTGGGAAATTACATGTAAATATAAATAGTGTCTCCTCTTGCTTCAAATTCATTTTGGCAAGGACCCCTATAGGCTTGTGCCTGCCGCATTACACTACTTTTCAGCATAGCCAGTAAAACTACTCACAGACAGCTGTTTCAACCTTCATGGTCTCATCCGAGCTGGTTATACTGGCTTTGCAATTTGAAGCTTTAATAGGTTCCAACCACACCTTAAATAAGTTATGATGGGTAAAAAAGTGACAAAAAACCCTCCATTGCATAGCTTATAGCAAAGGAAAATATCACTTGTGAACACATTCACATGTCTAAGACTGGTCAAAGACCCTGCTTTTCACCATTATCTCCTAGGATACAGTGCTTCCACTGCAGCAAGGGATTCTGGTAAATAACAAATGAAAACACCTTTTGCTTAATAAAAAAAAGCTTAAAGCTCTGAATCCAGTTCTTATTTTCATGTTCACCTCTGTAATAAAAATGGTGGGGGATATTAAGTATTTAATCAATAGTGTACTCAAGGGGTTAACGTTGGTTAGAAATTGGGTTGAAACTGCAATAATTGTTTTTATGACAGGTCAAGACACTTCCGGTGTCTGTGCTGATCTACAAATAGGGCATAATAAGGGAGCAATTACTGGTGGCCCACTAAAAGTGTATATTATATATACAGTATGTATAGTTTCTAAGGCTATAGACGATTGTCAGATCATGGGCTGGCAGCCTGAAAGAAATCCTTACATTCTTGAAATATCCCATGTGCATCACAGAGAGAGGTCCCCACTTAGTTGGAGAGCTTTATTAAAAATAAGGATATCATGTGATGTCATCTATTCTTGGGGGGGGGGGGAGAAGGAGAGAGGGGGGCTGCTTTTTGAATGGTCAAAAGTGCTATAAGCCACACAGTATTTGGCTAATAGTGCTGTGTGGTGGTGGTGGGGGGAGGGGAGGTGTTTTGATAATGGGGTAGAGGGGATTGGTGAAGTGGGTAGTTGCTATGGGGAGGGTGGGTAGGTCACCTGGAGGTGGGGGGTGGTTGGAGGGTTAAACCTTTCATTACCGTAGCAGTTAACCACAAAGGTAATGAAGATTTGCTTTTATTTATTTTTTGTATTTTTAGAATACAGTTTTGAAGCAGGTGATCTCCGGAGCTGAACCCCATTCATTTCAAGTCTATGGACCCCCTGCTTTCCGAGGTACAGTTTAAATCTGCCTCGTCATAGCCCATGTGACCAGGACATTTAAACAACCCCAAGATACCGGCACCCCATTTGGAGGTCTGTATCTTAGTAAGCAGTGTAATAATAAAAATAGTGCGATCTGCTGTAAGAGTTGTGAGGGGAGACGCAGAGAGAGACTGCTTCTCTCTAATCTCTCTGTGCAGCTCTAAATCACTGGTGTCGGCCCGGTGGGATTAACGCTGCGGAGTCCCCTTTAGAACCTGCATTAATCCTTCTGGGAAATTCACTCTCCACCAGGCCGTGAGAGTGCGCGGACCTGAGGCGTCCACATTAAGGCTGCGCTCCATCCTCTTCAAATTGAGCCCACGCCAAAAGTAAATAGGGCTACATGTGTAGGGCGTAGAAAAGATATGGAAGATATTACCAAAGACAGGAAACAGCAATGAAAGAGAGGCTCTAGCTGGGAGTCTTGAAAACAAGTCTAGGATGATATTGTGAGAAATGTAAGCAGTGAGAAAAGGATGCAGAGGAGTTTTGGATATGACACAATGAGTACAAATCTTGTAGTGACAAAATGTCATGGGAACCGGCAAGTAAGTATTGGAGATGTAGATGGTCCTCTAGGAGAAAGTGAGATAAACTGAAATTGTCACCTAGCACCACCTTTGAAGATTTAGATCAACTTATGATGTGAGTGCTGCATGACACTAACCCACAGCATTTGCAGAAACTATTCATTTTTATACTGTGATTTTTAATGTTTGTATTTAAACATTGAAGTGTGCACTACACATCATTCTTCAACCACAGAGAATGTTTTGCAACAGAGTGAATGTTTAATTCCCTCTTTACAATTTACATCCTTTCATTATCACTACTTACCATCTCATGCCTCAACAATCATAGCCATAAACTCACTGCACTCATTATCTAAAGACTTCCGGTAATCAATTCAAAATGCTCAAGCATCTTTATTTCAAGATCAGTCAAAGTATCCCCTACCTTAAATCACTGTGATGATACTTAATTATAATAATTTGCATCACTTACATATTTCCATCCTATATTTCAAGGGTCTTCATCCTTTTTTTTCCTTTCCGAACTCTTGACTCTTACTATTCTTCCCACCTACACTAAGGATGGAAAGATGCTGAGAGCTGTCCTTATACAGCCATATCTATGCCAAGTATTTGCTGCCTACTGTAGTTCTTTCGCCTATCTAAATATGTCTTTGTTTACTTCCATCTGTTACTGGCAGACACGACTGGGGAGCTTCCAATCTACTGTATCTCTTTCTCCATGTTCAAGACTTGATTATACTCTTTTAGGAAGCCATTTTAACTCTTGATACCAAACGAATCATTCTTCCTCTGCTTTCCACATTGCCATGTATCACAAACACACGTATTCACCTTCTGCGTGCGGGGCAGGGAGACAATAAACCTGACTGCTTTGTATATACATTGATATTCCTTATGTCCTTTATGTATTTTTATTTGCTTTGTATGTGATCCACAATTCAATATTTTATACAGTTGATAGAAGAGATACTGTAATTGTAAGAAATATTTTCTAAAATGTTATAAGCTCTTAAAACTGTATGTATAATCCATGTATTTAGACTTTTTATTACATTGTGAAGAGATAAAAAAAGAAAGAAAGCGCAAAACCCTCAGTGTAATATATAAAAAATAGTCTTTATGTAAAAAGGTAAATATGCACGTACAGAATAGAAAATCAAGTAAGCGCGTGGGTATAAAAACCAATAAAGGACAGGATGCTTCTCTGACTGCTGCACAGGATCAATGGTGAGTACCACATCTTCTCTCATGAGCTGGGTTATGGCTGCAGATGTTGTAGTGGTTCACCCCTTTCTATCCCTCCAGGAACTGGAGCAGTCAGGGGCAGCCGAGTCGATGGAGAACGCTGATCGGGACCCGCTCTCTCCAGCAGCTGCAGCCCACAGACACTGCGTGTCTCTGCCTCCGGCCGTCACACAAACATCCGTGGGTGATCTCAGAAGAAGGAGAAAAGAAGGCACAAATAGCACAGATGGTACAGATGCAGCCACGAGTATTAGAACTCTTGCCTTTTAAATTCTGGGGCAGTCTCACACTAAATGCCTCAACATTGCTGCAACATTTCTGTGAGATTCTTAATGGCCCATCGGACTAACACAGCAGGGGGTCCCTGCAGTCTCATTCAGTTCGAATTTCCCAGGTACAAGTGTTCTAATATTGGTGGCTGCATCTGTATAAAACACTTTATAACAATATTAAAACCTAAAGAATGCGCACGTACAAGAAGTTCCTTCTTTAAGGCATAAAAACAAGTAAACACAATCTCTATGGAGTAGGGTGAATAGTGATCTCACCCCTTCTGTAGCACCGGTGCCTGATGTGATTGGTCATCAGATGGTGCTGCTTCCGGTTGTGGCTGCTTGGAAACTAGGACGGATCACTACAGGTTATTTCTCAAATTCTGAATGCTATGAATACTAGGACTCAACACGTTTTGCTGCGTTCCAGCATCCTCAGGAGTCATATCTCCCATCCACACATACAGATATATATACAGCCTTTAATAGGGTCTAAATAATGAAGTGATTAGTAAATTAAATTAGTGTGTCAATCTATCCCTTTACATCTCTAGTCATAGGATTGTCTGTACACACTTGCACATGGAAGTCACATAAGGGGACCACACTAAAAATCAGATCTAAATGGTAGAGTTGTATTGAATAAACTGAACCAAAAAACCAAAGCTCACGCAGTTCATGAAAAATAATTTACAAATGTCTCTAATATGAGAACAGTGCAAAGTTAAACGATACTATATATATATACAGGCATACCCCGCATTAACGTACGCAATGGGACCGGAGCATGTATGTAAAGCGAAAATGTACTTAAAGTGAAGCACTACTTTTCCCCACTTAGCGATGCATGTACTGTACTGCAATCATCTTATACATGCATACCTGATGGAAATAAGGCATTTGTAACAGGCTCTATAGTCTCCCCGCTTGCGCACAGCTTCGGTACAACTAGGGAGCCGGTACTGCTGTTCAGGACGTGCCGACAGGCGCATGCGTGAGCTGCCTTTTGCCTATTTGGCGATATATATATATTAATATTCTTTATTTACTAAGCAAGCTTTGTAAAATACAATAAGATACATTTTCACATTTACACAATTGACAGAGCAGTGCAATACAGCCACATACAGTGCAAAGATAATATGCATATTATGTGTGCATATCAGGGGTATATATTATTGTGTACATACATCAGGTAAACTATAAAGCCCTTTTTTCCCCCTCTAGTTATTACAAAGTATTATTAATGTTCTAAATGAACTAGAGAAGAGAAGATCTTGAACTTTGGCCACCTCAAGGATGCAAATATCATAATAATATCCGCAGAGCCTGAATCCCAATGTTAGGAAGAATGGACACTGGAGACAGAGGGGGCGATTCACTAAGCAGTGAGCTTTTGCGTCCGATTGGGAAATTTTGACTCGCCCGTTACAAAGTGAAGCCAAATGCTGGATTCACTAAGAAGTGAAGCGCATTTTGTTCCATGTGGGCAAAAACATGCCCTATCGCGCAAGCTGGTTTCCCCCCCCCCCCCCTGCTACCGTGCTTAAAATTCTAAAGCGCGATAGCTGATAGAAAAAAAAGCAGCCTGTAAGAATGGCATGGAGACGCTGCATCTCCAAGCACGGCTCTTACAGGCGATAGTACAGTATACTTTGATACCAACACTGGCATCTAGGTCCTGGAAAGAGTTAATCCTCCCTGTAGTTGTCAAGAACACCTGAAATCTAATTAATCAGCCTGGCTGATCCCCTGAAAAACAAGGAAATGTTTGGTCACAGACTGAGCCTGACCCAGAAAGCCAGAGGCAGTGAGAGAGACAGACCGGTTTTCCCTCAGAGAAGCAGGGAGGCAGAAGGGGCTCCCCAGCTACCAGGGGCTGGTTAAAGAAGTTGGCAGATTGTACACTCAGTATAAGGGTACAATTTTTTTCACCCATTTTTTCTTATTATTGCAGAGTATTTCCCATGATAAGGGATTTTAACAAGATTAGAAGGGTTGACCAAGCACATGCATGGATTGAGAGTGGAGAAATGTTTGATGACATTATATTTTCAGATTAAAATATTTTCCACAATGACATTCAGGAAAAAGAACATTTAGCCCTGAAACCTCGGCCAAAACATCCACTCAAGCTACAAGTGTGGGTAAGGGCTATGTTCCATGCCATGTACAAATGGACGGACACATTTTCTTAATGCAGTGTTTCCAGTCTAGTGTGAACCTTCTACAGCACTTTTGATGAAAAGTACAAGGTCACTAAATAAAGAAAGGCAGCGTTTAAAGCAGGACATTTATACTTTGTATTGAAACACGTGTGCCGTTCCTGGCATGCAAGGGCATAGATATTGTACTGTGTGCAATGCACCATCTGCCATACACAGTAAATGAATTCTAAAGCACTTTTGGAAAAAGTTTATCCCAAAAGTTTAAGTACAGTACAGATGTAGCAAGACGTGCTGTCTGCGGTGCTGCAAACACCAAGTGTAAATCCCCAGCTTTTATATGAAATCTGTGGTTCCCCCCAGGCCACCTTAAGTCTACCGAGTATCATAGGTGCAGATAGTCAGTGCACCATCTGCCGGTCACAAATACTGGACTGCACTAACATAATTATAATATCCTACTGTCTCTGTAGGTTCTCCCTACCTACCAATTAGATTGTAAGCTCCTCGGAGCAGGGACTCCTCTTCCTTAATGTTACTTTTATGTCTGAAGCACTTATTCCCATGACCTGATTTATATTATTTGTTATTTTTATTATATGTATTACTACTGTGAAGCGCTATGTACATTTATGGCGCTATATAAATAAAGACATACAATACAATACAATTATTCCGACGTACCATAGCAGTGCAGCAGACGAGCCTCGGCACAAAGTGTTCATGCGGTTGTCTTCACACACCTTCTCCTGGTCACGGTAAGGTTAAATCTTGGTACATCTGTATGTCCCTTAACTTCATTTAGCAAAATGTCAAAAGGTCCAACATTCGAAAGGATATTATGTTGCTATCTGAAATCATGACTAGGGCCACAAAAACGCGTGCAACACTTTTGTTAGACAGCTATGTTACAATGCAACCTATTGAAAAATTCCCATACCCTTGGAAGCTGCAAATGGAAAGCAAAAATTATATTTATCATAATATACAGTTTATTGCATGACGAAAATGCAGACTTTTAGTCTTCTAGCCGTCTCTGTTGCATTTGATTTTTTTAATTAGCTTTGTAAATGTTCTCTTTTCTTCTTTCCATCTCATATTAACCTTTTTTTTCTATATATTGCCATATTTTACAATTCGTTGAAATGTGGCATGGGTGGAATTACATGTGTAAGTTTTTTTTAATAAAAATAAAATTAAGCAGAAAAAAAGGATTTTTATTCTGCAAATAGTACTACATTGGTAGCTTTTTGGTGAAATGAAAACGATTATTATATTGCAGTCAGAACAGAGATAAGGCTAAAGGCAAGGAATTCTATAATGAAAATTGGATTTCATGTGACAGTTTGCACTTATTCCATTTAATTGATTTTGCCATGAACACACAGTGTATTAGAAAATGCTCTATGCACACAGAAGCAATACAATTTAAAATGTGTTTATTTTATGCTGAAAATCCGTGTGTATTTCAATGTGTATTGTGTAGCTTTCCTCTATGAGGGCAAATGGTTACCTGCCTTGACCTGACTTCATTGCCCAACCTGCTATTGGAATCCAGTCTGATTGAGAAAAAATTGCAACTACAGCTCAACCCTGTTATAACGCGGTCCTCGGGGGCCACCTTATCCGACCACGCTATAACCGGGGTCGCGCGAATTTTTTAAAAAAATGCCCGCTGTGCTCTCCGCCGGGAGGAGGGAGGGCAGGGGAGGAGGCAGTGAGGCACCGGCAGCCCCACACGATCCCCCAGCAGCCCCACACGATCCCCCCAGCAGCCCCACACGATGCGCCCCAGCAGCAGCACCACCAGAGGTAGAGGGGTAGTGGGGGGGTGAGGTGTTGTGTGCCTGCCTGTGTGCCTGCTTGTGTGCTGTGTGCCTGCCTGTGCCTGTGGGCTGTGTCCTTTGTGCCTGCCTGTGTCTGTGTGCTTGCTGCGTGCTGTCTATGTGCCCGCCTGTGTGTCTGTGTGCAGTAAAAAAATAAATTAAAAAATGTTTAAATGTCGGGGTCCACAACTGTTACACACACTGATTAACACACATTCCCAGCTAGCTAGTGTTAATCAATTTCTGACTGGTAACAGTTGCATGGATGTAGGTGGCACCTCCCCCCAGAGCTCACTCCTCCTCACCTTTTTAACTTGGGAGGTCTTTTCACTTTGCTGCAAGAACAGGACCTACTGTACTATGGTTCTTTCCCCTCAGACAGAGGTAAAAGGAAGGGTTCACAGTGTAGTGTAGGACCTGCATTTTTGGTTATACCTTGACGTTTGGTATGCAGGCTTACGGCGCTTTGGCCAAAGGGTTTAACTAAATAACCAAGTAATTATTATTATAATTGAAGTATTTAAACTTTATACTTATTACCATATATGTTTTGTCAACTGGATGTAGCATTGGGCACCCCTGCCTTTTTTGTTATGTCCAATTCCCAGGGACAGCCGTGCAGTATAACTATTCCCCTATTATCATCCTTATTTGTTGACTGGATTTCTGGTCAAATGTCCTTTGGTTTGACAGTGGCAATGACTTGTCTTTTTTGTCCAGGCATTAATCCATTTTACTAATACAGTATGACATAAATCGGTACATTTCAGCTGTGATTTTCCAACACACCTCACATGCACACACACTCTCTCGCCCTTAAACACACGCACTCTCTCTCTATCCCTTGAACACACATGCATTCTCTCGCCTCCACACACAGGGCTTCCAACAGGGGGAAGAGCTGGGACAACTGTCCCAGTATAAAACAAAAATTGTGAGGCGCTTCCAATAAAGGTGTGATAAATATATAAATATATAGTGATAAATTAAATGAATATATAAATATAAACAGTGTTCAAAAATAGTGATAATACTAGTAAAGTTCGCTGCTCAACCCTCTTAGGAGAAGATCCAGTTCCTCCTCTCTTGACTGTTTGGAAGAAGCTTGTGGGGAGCGCAGAATTTCACCATATAAAAGGAATGAAATAAATAATAGTGTAATATGTCCAAAAACCTGTAACAGTGTATATGGGGATCGAGATTAAGAACTCACATTCTCCCAGTTAAAATAGAGCATTGGAAGACAATCTGGAGACTCTGTAGTTTGCAGTGGGTCTTGCTTAGGATACTCTCCCTGGTGTCAGTGGAACCAACCCTCGATGGAAACAGAGACAACTCTAGTGCAACATTGTATGTTCACTACTGATGTATTCAATAAAAACAGTGGTAATCCACACTTACATTAGCACCATGTGCATAGACACATAACAATCAAAGCTTTGATTGTTATGTGTCTATGCACATGGTGCTAATGTAAGTGTGGATTACCACTGTTTTTATTGAATACATCAGTAGTGAACATACAATGTTGCACTAGAGTTGTCTCTGTTTCCATCGAGGGTTGGTTCCACTGACACCAGGGAGAGTATCCTAAGCAAGACCCCCTGCAAACTACAGTCTCCAGATTGTCTTCCAATGCTGTATTTTAACTGGGAGAATGTGAGTTCTTAATCTCGATCCCCATATACACTGTTACAGGTTTTTGGACATATTACACTATTATTTATTTCATTCCTTTTATATGGTGAAATTCTGCGCTCCCCACAAGCTTCTTCCAAACAACTGTCCCAGGCCATACAGCTTAGGGGGGCCTGGCCAGCTGGTGCTGAAGGTTGGGCCTGTCCAAAGGTCAGGTGTGAGGGGTGGAAGCTGGGATCGTGAGGTGGCAGGTGGGTCATCAGGGAGAGGAAGGTGGGAGGATGAAGGAGAGAGAGGTTGGGCATGAGGGAGAGAAGTTGGGGCGTGAGGGAAAGAGAGGTGGGGGCATGAGGGAGAGAAAGAGGTTGCGGTGGGAGCGAGCAAGGTGGGTGTGTAGGAGAAGGGAATGAGAGGGGGAGAGGATTAGAGAGAGAGATGGGGGTGTGGAATGTAGAGAGAGATGGGGGGAGAGAGGGAGATTCAGAAGCATGAGTGAGGGAGGTGGGGGCATGAGTGTGGGAGGTGGGGGCATGAGTAAGAGGGAGGTGGGGTTGTGAGGTAGAGAGAAATGGGGGCATAAGGGAGAGAGGTGGGAGCGTGAGGGAGACATAGAGAGGTGGGGGCATGAGGAGAGAGATGGCAGTGTGAGGAAGCGAGCTTGATATGTAGAAAAAGGGAGTGAGAGAGGGAGAAGAGATAAGATAAGAGGGAGGGGAGAGATGGCGATGTGAGTGATAGAGGGGGTCTGCCAAATACTGGGGGAGGCAGTGGAAACACTAGTCCTGGGTCCTGGGAAAGCTGTCTGTCGCCCTGCTTTCTCCCTCTCACTCTCGCACACACACTCTCGCACACACTCTCGCACAGACTCTCTCGCACAAACACTCTCGCACAGACACTCTCTCCCTCTCACATACACACACACACTCTCTATATACCTTACAGATACTCTCTGTCTACCACACTCTCTCACTCACTCACTCACTCACTCACTCACACTATATATATACCTTACACATACTCTCTGTCTCACACACACACACACACACACACACACACACACACACACACACACACACACACACACACACACACACACACACACACACACACACACACACACACACACACACACACACACACACACACACACACTCTTTCTCACATAAGCACACACACACACTCTACCCCACCTGTTTCACTTTTCCCCTCTTACACCCGGTAACAGGGCCATTCCCCTGTTTAGAAGGCTTCTAAAATAAAGTCTGTCTTTAGCTGATGAGTCCAGCACGGAGCTAGTTAATTTCAGCAGAAGTTAATTGACCATTCTCCACTTGGCTCATCAATCAGGCTTAAAAGCCTGATGCACAGACTGCATGTGATCTCTAGCACCAGGAGAATCTGTGCTGCCAGAGAGATCCCAGAGGAGAAGAGATTGCTCCAAGGAACACCAGTCCCTGGAACCTGCCAGATGGAAGCCTAAAAGACACCACCACTGATATGGACTGTATCAAACATTGGTAAGAGACCTAGCCTTCCAGCTTCAGATGGGGACTGCTGAATGTTAGCCAGTGCCCGACATGGGGTTAGGCCTGGTTGTTATTGTCTGCTCTAATTTTGTTTTGCTGATATGAAGCTGGTTTCTGTTTGTTTAAAGTTGCTGGCTAATAAAGGCTACATTCATTTCTCCTAAAATGTCTCTGGTGTTCTATCCTCTGCACACAACTCCTACACACCCCTTCTCACACTCTCCCCCTCCGCTATCACTCAATGCCCCTTCTCACTGAACCCCACTACCTCAATCCCTCCCTCCTCACAATCAAATCCCTATGCAATTGTCCACAAACACAATACCTCCAAAGCCTCCACCACACACACACACACACACACACACAATACCCACACAACCCCTTCCTCACACACAATACCCCCACAAAAAACCCTCATACATACATAACACACCAAACTTACACATGCAATACCCCCACCACATACACAGTACCCCCACAAAAAAGCCCTACACACACAATACCCTAACAAAAAAAACCAATACACACACACACAAACACAAAATACCCCCAGACACACACAATAATCCCACTTACCTTGGAGGTGAACTCAGGCCTCCGGTGCCGTGGCAGTCCCATGCACAGATTCATAAATTAGGCCTGGCTTCTGGGCTGGCCCAACTTTAGGAAAGAGGCCTACAGCAGCTGGAAAGAGCTGGGGACCAGCAGCAACTTAAGACCCAGCAGCTGGACACAGAAGTTGGGCCGCAAAACTTCTGGCGATGGCCACTTCTATGCGACGTGGAAGGTTTGTCTTGCATAAAAATAAAATTAAGTATGCAGCAGAAAAAAAGGACCTTTATTCTACAAATAATACTACATTGCTATCTTTTTAGGGAAATGAAACAAAATTGGTTAAAAAAAAATAAAAAACGGTATCTATCACAGTAATATGAACTGATAATAAATTATTGTGAAGCAGATGCTGAGGGTACTCTGTTTCATGAGCAGTATTATATTGCAGTCTGGAACAGAGATAAGGCTAAAGGCAAGAAATTCTAGATTGAAAATGTGATCTCAAGTGACAGTTGCTCTTATTCTATTTAATTGATTTTGCCATGAACACACAGTATATTAGAAAATGCTCTATACACACAGTACAGTAGCAATACAATACAATATATCTATATATATATATGTGAGTTGGAAATTTCTAGTCTTTGAGTTGTCATGTGCTTACCTCTCCCACTGCAACCTAGTAAACACTGCACAGCATGAAGGATTTTTTTTTTTTTTTTGCAAGACTGTTATTGTAGCAGTGTGTGTGTGTGTGTGTGTGTGTGTGTGAAAAAAAATCATTGGCATTCAAAGGGGTATTAGCAAATATGCAAATATAAGTATAGCAAGCATAAAAATAAAGGTAAAGTAGAAACAAAAACACACACAATTGGAAAAGGCACAAAATCAACACACAAAAATTGAATTCCCTAAAATGTTCTTGGCAAGAATCAATGTATAGGAAAGTCCTTAAATGCTGCTTCTATATGGCGAGGGGTCTTCCTACCACCTCTAAGGAATGTGTAGCTGTAAAGAAAAGAAATGCAAAAAAGAACCTCCTGTGGTGAAGTATTTCTTTATAAAGTATAGATCAATAAAAACTCCAAAATGGACACTCACAAAAGTGCGTATATGTAGAGCAAAACCTGGCTGCTCCGTCCCACGTCCCGATCTCAGCACACCTCCGTTTGACCCCTGATGAAGCAGATGAACAATCTGAGAAACGTGCATTGGATTTTTTGGCCAAACGGAGCATCTGTAGTCCCTAGTGATGTCACTAGGACATTAAAAGGCTGAGACTCGTGGATGGTTGAGATGAGTTGTGCCGAGATTGAGACGTGGGACAGAGGAGCCAGGTTTTGTTCTATACAGTACACAGTATGCACACTTACTTAGACACGTTGGTGAGGGTCCATTTTTGAGTTTTTAATTTATTGATTATACCTGTGTTATACCATTATACCTGTGTTGAGTATAGTGGATGGAATATAGATAGCACCATCTGACCTATTTGTACTCTCTGCAATTATTCCAGCCAATCAGTGCCATTTGGTTTAACACTGTTACAATACATTACATCTGTGTAGGATATAGTGGTTGGAATAAAATACTGTAGCACCATCTGACCTCTCTGTACATTCAGTTAGTATACCAGCTAATCAGTTGCAGTTTGTTTAACACTGCTACATTTTTACTGTGTTGGGTATAGTGGATGATCTCACCTGACCTCTTTGTATTTTCTAGTATACCAGCCAATCTGTACCATGTGGTTTAACACCATTCGATTACACCGGTGTTGAGTTTAGTGGATGGCATACAGATAGAACCATCTGAGCTCTTTCTACTTTCTGCTAGTATACTAGTCTAGCATAGTCTTCCGGCCGCTATGCCTTTTCCTGGGCCCTACCAGTGTAAGACCAGTTAGGTGCAGGCAGTGGGTGGGTTAATTTCTTCTCTAAGGCTTGGTAGGCTTTTTGCAGACTTGGATACATATTGTAGGTATCCAAGGGCAGGCCTTAGCAACAGCTAGAAAGTGTCAGCCTGAGGCAAGGATACTGATTGGATCACACATAGGATGTGATGACCTATCAGTATTCAACCTGCTTTGTTAAGGGGCAGGGTTACAAACACAAACTCAGTGCTATATATACTGGCACTTTCCTCAAGTGGGTGTCTCTCTTTCCTCCCCCTGCGGAGTGAATACAGCTACCGTCTGTCTCACTGGGAGGCAGAGGAGGAGTCCACCAGGCCTTACCTGGGCCTAAAGCCTGAATCAGGGCACTGTCCTGAAGGAAGCTGGGAAAAGGAATACATCTGCTGTATATGTCATCTGCATGCAATAAATACCATTGAACTATAGAGAAGAGTGATTCACTGTCTGGCTGAAAGAAAGGTGCCAGTCTGGGCATCCTGCTGCTGTACAGAGGATCCATACTGACTGGAGGTGCTGCACCCAAGAACTAAGGTACCCTGAAACCTGTCCTGTTATCCCCACACCATTGCGGAGTGCTCAGCCCTCCTGTTTGCCAACAGGTACACATTCCAACACCTAAGAAGTAGTCAGAGAAGCATACCCACCCCAATCTCACTTAGTGAGGGGGGGAGGGGGGTACAAGGGCTACACTAGCCTTTTGGTTCCAGCTGGTTTAACACCATTACATTAAACCTGTGTTGGGGATAGTGGTTGGCATACAAATCGCACCATTTTACTTCTTTCTGTGTTCTGTAAGTATATGAGCCAATCAGTGCAAGTTGGTTTAATATAGTTACAGTGTTGGCTATAATGTTTGGCATACGATAGTACCATCTGGCATCTCTCTAGTTCATGCTAGTAGTATACCAGTTAATCAGTGACAGTTGGTATAACACTGTTACATTATAACAGTGTTGAGTATAGTGCATGCCATATTGACAGCACAATCTAATCCCTTACTAGTCTCTCTCATTATACCAGCCAATCAGTGCAGGTGGTTTAACTTCATTACATTTCACAGTTGTCTACACTCTCTGTCACTCAGTTTAACACTGTTTTAGTATACTTGTTTTGGGTTAGTTATTTTTTGTATACAGTCTGACCTCTCTCTGTGTATTAATATGAAGGTTTGCTCCTGTTTTTAAGCTACATCTGTACGTTTCCTAATTGTTTTTAAGATTTTACTCATTTTTACTTTATTTACTGTACTTCTACTTTTTTTCCCTGCTTTATGATGTTATTTTACAATTGTTCTGCTTATTTTTGCCATAATCTTACACGAATCCAAAAGCAAAAATAAAAACTAAGCAAATGACATTTCTGCAATGTCAAATCCAAAATAGAAACGACGAAAACATTTTGGAAGCAAAACACAAGTGCAAGTGCATATCCTTAGTAATTAGTACTTTAATACAGTACTTTCCTTTAGTTAAATGTTAGTGGATGTAGGTATGTTTAGGGCTTGTTACTTCATACCACAGGCACAACAGCCCTAAAATTATGCCAGACAGAAAGAATGGACTTTCAAAGTAGTTGTACGGGATAAAATGTCACTTAGAAATGTGTTTTTATTCTCCTGAGCAGAGAAAAGCAAAGAATGGTGGGTATCCATCTTGGTCCTTTCTTTCATGTAGTAACAAAGGAGAGAGAGAGGGAGAAGGTGGTATGCTACCTTTTATTGGACCAACAAGTAGTTGATCTATTATAAACTCTCAAACCTTTCAATAGCTGAGAAAAGGCAGAGATTGGAATGCCTGAAAAGGGTACGTATGCTTGCCACAACTATTCCAGTTCAGTTTAGTCACTTGATGTGCACCAGAAATAGCTTATACTGTATGACAAAGCCAGAGGCATTGTAAAACTGCATACTGTACAGTAGTTTTAATCTTGTAAAATATGTATTGTTCAGAATTTGGAGTACCGGGATGATATGGGTTCAAATTCTTTGTAAAATTCTCCTTTTATCTATTACTTTATTATAAACATTAGACAAAAATAACATTGTAATGTAAATACTTTGGACATCACATTTTTTAATTGAAAATATGTCACTGAATGTCTTCAATAGTTTTTTTTTTTTAATACTTGCACATAATGTAGTACAACCTTGCAACAAACAGTATGTTATATCCCCTAAATTAAACTAAATAGAATGAATTGACAAATTAAATATTTATAATCTGGAAAATGCCATAATTTATTTGCCACATATCAGGATTGCTCTAATTAATGTATACAAGTAATGAAAATCTTTTAAAATAATGTATTCAAAGATCTTTATATTGTCAAGCAGCAATGAGCTGATTAGTAAAACAGATATTACAATAATTCAAAACATTTGAATTCCAGACACACTTCTCAATCGCAATCAGACTGAGTAGTTAACATGTTTTAATTCAATTCAATTTAGAGATATTACCAAATTGTAGAGATACTTTTTAATATGTTTCATACTGTAACAAAAGATGATTCTCTCTGGCGCAGGGTTGTTGAAGAAAGTTATAAATGGATAATTCCTGTGATGCTTTGATCTGACTTTACTCCTTTTGTTCTGTAGCCTCGTCCCCTTGGGCTACTAATTCCCTGGCCCCTCTAGCACCTTAAGTCCCAGTTAAGAGTGGGCAGTGTTGGAAACAAATCTTGCAGGGCCTAGTTGTATTGTTATATGTGTGTTACCTAATAAAGTTCAGGAGTAACCTGGTATTACAAGGTGGGCCTATTACTGATAGGAGGTCGGCTTACAAGCCACTCCCCTGGGAAGGAGGGGTTTCCCTCTAGAGGTTAGAGCAAGGGTTCTGAGATATTGTCGAAACAAGAGAAGAGCCCCTATATGCAGCATTCAATTCCAATGTATATATGTATTTAAAATCAGAGACAGAACATAAAAAACAGACAGAGCTCAGTTTTTAGCACATCCAGTGAAACTCATACACGGTACAGTGCCTAAATATATATGTATAAATATCAAGTAAAATGGTCTTTTGGGTTAACATTTTTGGCCAATGTATATATGTAGTCATTTAAAATGTAAGCTTTATTAGGATATAATGTATAAAACTTTAGATTGCTAATATACAGTATGTGCATTTTTTGATATAATGCGATTGACGTCGGAACGCTGACCCTATTGCCATCAATTTGGGAATCATCTAATTGTGTGTTCTTTTTGCTGCACCATAAGCAATAATTTTATATTCAGCTGGTAATCACTGAGCGGGCTTTATTAGTCTTCTAACCTACACCGTTTGTTATACCCCAGTCTATTTATAGAGTGGTGAATCCATACACGCCACTGGCTATTATCTGCTCACCAGTTCTGTTGTTTTACACATGCATGTGACTATCTATCTCTGATAAGTCCATCAAGTTTATTGTTTGGGCATTTGGGAGAGCTAATCCATGGGCAACTGCCCATGCACCTTCAACCACTGAACTATACAGTATACATGGGCATCCGCAGGGGGGGGGCAAGGGGGGGCGCTTGCCCCCCCCTGGATCCTGGGCCGCCAACAGCGGGGGACAGAGGGCACTGGCGTGACAGGATTTAGCGCGCTCACAATGTGCAAGGAAGCGCACGCGTATCTTCCCTGCTTCCCCCCCCCACCTGGGGCTTCCCCCCCCCCCCACCTGGGACCCCCCCTTCCTCCCCCCGAGCCCGCTCACAGCCGCTCGCGGCACTTCCTGTGCCTGCTGCTAGTGAGCGCGTGACAGTCCGTGACGCAGAATCTTCCCGCTCCTCTACTGGTGGCTGCGCAGTGTCCCACCTTCTTCCCCGGGTCTCCGTGGCTGCCCACCCGCCCAGGGTGATAGTAGGTAGGTGCAGGGGTGCGGCTGCCAGGGGGGGGAGGGGTTGCCTCCTGTCCTGGTGCTCCCTCCTGTCCTGGTGCTCCCTCCTGTCCTGGTGCTCCCTCCTGCCCTGGTGCTCCGCTCCCTCCTGCCCTGGTGCTCCCTCCTGTCCTGGTGCTCCCTCCTGCCCTGGTGCTCTGCTCCCTCCTGTCCTGGTGCTCCCTCCTGTCCTGGTGCTCCCTCCTGCCCTGGTGCTCCGCTCCCTCCTGTCCTGGTGCTCCCTCCTGCCCTGGTGCTCCGCTCCCTCCTGTCCTGGTGCTCCCTCCTGCCCTGGTGCTCCCTCCTGTCCTGGTGCTCCGCTCCCTCCTGCCCTGGTGCTCCCTCCTGCCCTGGTGCTCCCTCCTGTCCTGGTGCTCCGCTCCCTCCTGTCCTGGTGCTCCCTCCTGCCCTGGTGCTCCCTCCTGTCCTGGTGCTCCGCTCCCTCCTGCCCTGGTGCTGCCTCCTGTCCTGGTGCTCCCTCCTGTCCTGGTGCTCCGCTCCCTCCTGTCCTGGTGCTCCCATCCTCCGTCCCCTTGGTGTGGAAGATGAGCGTGGGGGCGGGTAGTGGTGATGCACTTCTGGCTGGTCGGATCGCCGGCCTCCCCCCTTCCCCTCCCGTCCCCAGGCACTTACATCCGGCGCTGCATCTCTTGCTCCACTTTGTGTGTGTGTGTGTCTGTCTGAGGCATGTGTGTGTCTGTCTGAGGCGTGTGTGTGTGTCTGAGGCTGTGTGTGTGTGTGTGTGTCTGAGGCTGTGTGTGTGTGTGTGTGTGTCTGAGGCTGTGTGTGTGTGTGTGTGTGTGTGTGTGTGTGTGTGTGTCTGAGGCTGTGTGTGTGTGTGTGTGTGTGTGTGTGTGTGTGTCTGAGGCTGTGTGTGTGTGTGTGTGTGTGTGTGTGTGTGTGTGTGTGTGTGTGTGTCTGAGGCTGTGTGTGTGTGTGTGTCTGAGGCTGTGTGTGTGTGTGTGTGTGTGTGTGTGTGTGTGTCTGAGGCTGTGTGTGTGTGTGTGTGTGTCTGAGGCTGTGTGTGAGGCTGTGTGTGTGTGTCTGAGGGTGTGTGTGGGTGTGTCTGAGGCGGTGTGTGGGTGTGTCTGAGGCTGTGTGTGTGTATGTGTGTGTGTGTGTGTCTGAGGCTGTGGGTGTGTGGGTGTGTCTGAGGCTGTGTGTGTGTCTGTGTGTGTGTCTGTCTGGTGTGTGTGTGTGTGTGGCTGTCTGGTGTGTGTGTGTGGTGTGTGGCTGTGTGTGGCTGTGTGGCTGTCTGGTGTGTGTGTGTGTGTGTGGCTGTCTGGTGTGTGTGTGGCTGTCTGGTGTGTGTGTGGCTGTCTGGTGTGTGTGTGGCTGTCTGGTCACCCTTGAGAGAGGGAGAGTCTGAGAGAGGGAGAGTCTGAGAGAGGGAGAGTCTGAGAGAGGGAGAGTCTGAGAGAGGGAGAGTCTGAGAGAGGGAGAGTCTGAGAGAGGGAGAGTCTGAGAGAGGGAGAGTCTGAGAGAGGGAGAGTCTGAGAGAGGGAGAGTCTGAGAGAGGGAGAGTCTGAGAGAGGGAGAGTCTGAGAGAGGGAGATTCTGAGAGAGTGAGAGGGGGAGTCTGAGAGACTGAGAGGGAGAGTCTGAGAGACTGAGAGGGAGAGTCTGAGAGACTGAGAGGGAGAGACTGAGAGGGAGAGACTGAGAGACTGAGAGGGAGAGACTGAGAGGGAGAGACTGAGAGGGAGAGACTGAGAGGGAGAGACTGAGAGGGAGAGACTGAGAGGGAGAGACTGAGAGGGAGAGACTGAGAGGGAGAGACTGAGACTGAGAGGGAGAGACTGAGAGGGAGAGTCTGAGAGGGAGAGTCTGAGAGGGAGAGTCTGAGTGTTTGTGTCTGTCTGTCTGTGAATGAATACAGACACCAACCCACAGTCAGTCAGTCACCCACCCAAGTGTCAGTCACACACGAGTCAGTCAGTCACCCACCCACCCAAGTGTCAGTCACCCACCCCGTCACCCACACACCCCCACACCCACTCTCTCTCTCTGTCTAGTTAAAATTATGCCCCCCCCTGAAAACATTTCTGCGGATGCCCATGACAGTACACCAAGCATTTAGGTTAGCCTTATGGTCTTGATCTTGACCCTATATTTGTAGGGAACTAAGGATCATTACACATTCATAATAGGAGTAACCACAATCAGACATTGTTCCTTTTATTGGCCTGCAACCAAGTGGATTTAGCACCCTCTTATTCCAGCTATTTTGCGTCTTATTTTAGTTTATGTGACTGTTTGTCCACCACTATTTTATACATTCTATCCTAATAAAGGTTACATTATAAATGACTACATACTGTACAGGCATACCCCGCATTAACGTACGCAATGGGACCGAAGCATGTATGTAAAGCGAAAATGTACTTAAAGTGAAGCACTACCTTAACACTTATCGATGCATGTACTGTACTGCAATCGTCATATACGTGAATAACTGATGTAAATAACGCATGTGTAAGAGGCTCTGTAATCTCCCCGCTTGCGCACAGCTTTTGTACAGGAAGGGAGCCGGTATTGCTGTTCAGGACGTGCTGACAGGTGCATACGCGAGCTGCCGTTTGCCTATTGGGCGATATGTCCTTACTCGCGAGTGTACTTAAAGTGAGTGTCCTTAAACCGGGGTATGCCTGTATATACATTGGGAATTGAGTACTGCATATTGGGGCTCTTCTCCTTGTTTCGGCAAGTATTGTTTCCCTAAAATGATACGCTCCTAGCACCTTTTCTGTCTCATTTGACTGTTGCAAGAGCACTCTCCTCTCCCCATGCTTCTCTATTTAACTATTTTTTGGTGCCTAGTGGTAGGGGCACAAAATTTGAGTACCAACCAGATCCAGGTGAGGCCTATTTTCCGCATTATATCCAAAATCTCACATTTGTTGAGAGCATATTCTATTTTTTCTTCTAAATTTAATAGGCACATGCCACTACAAATCCCACTCACAGATTTCCTAGTCAGCGGTATGTGGGACTTGAGACGTGGTAGTTCAGAGGTGATTGGCGGTGTTTCTCTCCTCGCGGCCACGTTTCACACCTCTGCCTCCCGATGACATCACTGAATCACCACCTCTCGTGTCCCGACATGCTGCTACATGCTTAGGCTCCACCCAATACATTTAGGAACTTCTATTGGTCATTTCCTAATCTGATATGATTCGCAAGAATAATGAATATATCTTTATGATAATTGAAACCGGATAAATGAAATGATGTTAAACAATCCACGTTTGTGAGGGTGCCTTTAGGAGTACTGTAGCTCAGTCAAAACTAATCTCTACACCTGCAGCAAACTCACCTGAACACATTGGTGCAGGGTCCATCATTCCAGGAGAAATAGAAAGAAAGTTGTGGGTGTATTTTTATACTGTACTCAGGCATTTTTCATTTAAAAAAACCATTGTCTCTCTCAAGCCACAAAAATGTCATTAGAGAATGATGAGGACACGCCCCAGAAGGTGGGCTTATTGTGTTCCCAATGCATGGGTCTTAGGACAAAAAACATGCATTTGGGGATATGAAATTAGAATTCAACAGAAGAGTGTTTATTGCCAAAAAGACACATGAATTCTCATATTCCAATTTCCATGACCTCTTGGAGCGATCTGATATTATGTGGTAACATTTAGATTTTCTGTATTGATCCTGTTTATTTTAGGAAACTGTCTGCAAATATTATAATGTATGTTTCTTGTAACATTATTTTTTTTTAGTAAATATGAGGGAAATGGGGGAGAGAGGGGAGGAGATAAGCTCTTGTTACTGTCTATAAAATGGTGCCAGGGGTAGGGAAATTGGACATAAAACTACACTTGCCTAGACAAGTGAAAAGGACCCCTATACAACAAGCACTCATATGAAGTGTGTGAAATATACAGAATAAAACTTAACCTTTATTGGTATATAATTATAATACGTGAGTATAACTTATAAAGAAGCGAACACAGAACACTACATATAAAACAAGTATTAAACAAACTACCTCCAAATCAGAAAATACACTGATGGGGGTGGTAAGCAGAGGGACTCTAGGGGATTAGCACCTAGAAATAATCTAACCTTAGTATAAACAGTGCCTCAGGGTGGTGAGTAAAATGTAGATGTGGAAAGGTGTGGTGAATGTATATAGTATGGCACACGATCACACACCTTCCCGACCACTCCTGATAGAATTGTCACTCATAAGAGTATTCAGAAATAGGCTGTAATTGAAAACAGCAGAGGGTGTAAGTGTATAGAGCACCCTGCTGGTAGGTGATGGTATAGCAAATGGTACACCCAACAAATGTACTAAATACAGCCTAATGGGGTAGATACTCAGGGCTAGTAATTGCCAAATTCGACGTATAAACACCCTGTTCTTGAAAAGTGACAAAACAAAAAATAGTAATAAAATTGTCCTTTTGGGCAACGCAAGATAAAAGTATATGGTTACCAAAAAGTGGCTACAGTGTAGCTAGGATAATATTAGTTGTTAAATGGAAAACCTGAATACATTGTATTAATTAATCTTATACAGTGTCCATTCAAACAGACTGACAGTGGTATGTGTTTGTATCAAAATACCAAAGCCTGAGTGAGAGCAGTTATACGTGAAAATAAACTGCTACTCGGCTCCTCTATGAGGGCAGCGATGGCATGATAGAAGTGATGTCTGATTCGTTGGTGTATGGTGCATAAAAAGTTATAATATATAGCCCTAATGAATAGTATACAGACATGAGGTTCAAGTCAGTATGGTATAGATGACCTGTGTAAGCGGTCTGGAGTCAGTGATAGTACACTGCAGCTGCTTGGAAATGTCACGATCAAAGTTGAATTTTACCTAAGTAGCTGCTACAGTATATAGTGTAAACCAATCACGGCTCCGATAATGTGCATACTACAGAGTTCCACCCGGCGTGGTGTATTCATGAACAAAATAGAACGTGAACTGCCGGGTGGAGTGAACTGACTGAGACCCTATCATGTGAAACGGCAGACCTCCGCACTGAAGGTACAGTGAATACACCACGCCGGGTGGAACTCTATAGTATGCACATTATCGGAGCCGTGATTGGTTTACACTATATAGCAACTACTTAAGTAAAATTCAACTTTGATCGTGACATTTCCAAGCAGCTGCAGTGTACTATCACTGACTCCAGACCGCTTACACAGGTCATCTATACCATACTGACTTGGACCTCATGTCTGTATACTATTCGTTAGGGCTATATATAATAACTTTTTATGCAATTTATGCGAATATACGGCTCGGGGATTCACTAAACTGCTATCAGTGTGGCAGAAGAGGAACAAAGATGCAAAGTTCAGTGATGAAGATCATGTGACCAGGCAGTCGCTAGATACAATTGGTGCACTGCTAGAGAGAAGGCAGGGCTGAAAAGGGGTCTCTTGGGCTCCGAGAGAGGTATCGTGTCCTATCGAGGCATCCGTACTTCAAGAAGGAACACATGTTTGACGTGCCAGTAGATCTCCAGATAAGCCACAACCAGAGAAACAACAAGCCGACAGTACACAGCCATCTGTAGCAGCAACATGGGAGCGGTTAGATCGCCACTTGGCAGTGTAATCATTATCTTTTAGCTACATGCATTGTTACTATTGCCTGAATGTGAGTTTCCATTTGGGAGGCCCAGGAGTATTTTCATCATAAAGTTTACAGACATATTTGCGCTATGGAACACAAGAAAAAATGGGGGAGCACAATATGAGGAAAGGTAGGTTGAAGGTGTTTTTTCTTTCACTGATGATCAACGTGGTGCAAACACCTCTATTGAACCGTCAGTCTATGAAGTAAACTCCGTGAGTGGGAGACGGACATGAAATGATGTGTGTAAGTGGATGAAAAAATAAATAACTTACATGGCCTTGTGTAAGTTCTATCACATCAAGGTTTCTTTCGCTGCCGAATTTTCCTTTGGGATGCAGATTTTTCTTTTCTGTCGAATCTTCATTTCTCGCTATGTCTTGAATGTTCCTCGTTGAATGAGTTGCTCCTTCACGGTAATTTACCTCTCATAAAAATGAAAAGGCAGTTAGATATATAAACGTAAATATCAACTGCGATATAGGGAGAGACAGTGAGGCAATATATTATTGCAAATTAGTGGTGTTATAATGATATCTCACTCACACGGCCTAATGTGAGTGTTCTCCTATAGCGGTATCTTTATATCACCCGTGTCAAAGATTGATACAGGTCTTCAGATGGGGGAGTCTGTGGCCATCTTGCAACGGATTGCAGATGAATACAGAAAATGGACAAAAGGGTCACCTAGTAATTGAGGTGGGGGAAGGGATAAAGAATAATAAATATATCCAAATACTCACACGGGCCAGTATGAGTACACACTTGTAGAAGTTTCTTTCAGCTTCTAATTTCTGTGGTGGAATCCACCTTTACGCTGAAGTGAGGGGTGTAAATAGACTATGGGACACTGTGGTCTATAGGAGGTGGAAACTTTATTAAAAGACTATGCAAAAAAGATAAAATAAAAACAATGGCAAACAATGAAGATAAAATAAATAGAGGCTAAAACATAGAAGCAACTGTTGCTTCTAGGGGAAATACAAACAGTATAGGGAGTCACTCAGTGGTTGCTGGTAGGGGATCTCTTGTCTCCGCGTCTGGATGTAGAGCTACAACATCACCTCTGGCTCCTCTATGATAGCTGCAGACTGTCTCAGATGAAGAGCCAAGTGTTTCGCCCTGTGCAGGGCTTCCTCAGGCTCGTTAGATGTAGAATGGCTGAGTGCTCGTTGTTTTAAGAAGTCTCTGGACAATCTCTGTCCTTCAATCGGTTATCTCATTTTGATGCGATGGGGTGCCGCCATCTTGATTGATGCGTGCGCATCCTGTAGGGAGTTGCATGCGCATCTGATATGATGTCTCTGTGTGTCGCCCTCTTGATTTGCAGCGTGCGCTTCCTTCAATACAGTAGATCGCTCATGCGCCTCACGTAGTTGTCCTGACGGATACTGCTGGGTTTGGAACATCCCATAGTCTTTTGTGCGTTGTTATGGTAACAAGTTTTGCATGCATCTGTGCGTAAGAGAGTTCATTATGAGGTCCATAAGGATGTGAACCTAGTGGGAATATGAACCCATGAAGTGTGTTGAGGGGGTATAAGTTCCCTGAATAACAATAAAGATGTCTTGCGGAATATTAATGATATGTTAAGATATAATATGTGGGGGGACCTAAAATATTCTTAATTTCACACTGTGATCTTATGTCAAGTTATGGGGGAATTTTTTTAATAACCCATTGATAATATATCGAATATCTAATGGCATAATTAATGTTAATGTGTTATGTTATTAAAAGTGTGTAATGAATAAAAATGATGCTAAAATGCCACCTTTTAAAAAAATGATGAAAAATATGTCAGACTGATCTTTTGGTCTTAATGTCCAATAATTGAAATAAACACTGTAAGCCTCAATAGGTATATCTATAATAAAATAAAAAATACAAAAATTAGTGAATACAATGAAACGGTGCTCAAAATTAGATCTATAATTAATATGCGAATTAATAGTGTGATGACCACCAGATAGGTAATGAAAATGAATATTAAAAGGAGAAGTGCAGAGAGGCTACATAAAAGCCCCCAGGTCTATATCTATGTTAAGACCTCTGGGGGTTAGCGTCTTCAGTTTATAAATCCAATAAGTTTCTCGTTGGCACAGCTTACGTAACCTATCTCCACCTCTCCAGTGGTTATCCACTCTCCCTATTCCTTTATAGGTCAAGACTCCTGGGTTGGCTTCGTGAAACAGGCTAAAATGTTTAGAAACACTGTGTGTCATGATCTGCTTTCGTATGTTTCCCATGTGTTCCAGTACGCGGACCCTCAAAGGTCTTGAGGTGCGGCCCACGTATTGGAGTCCACATGGGCATGACAATAAATACACAATGTAGTCTGTGCGACAGTTCAATGTCTGTTTGATTTTTAAAATCTCTTTTGTTACATTGGAGGTAAGCTCTGTTCTTTCCCCCTTGGATACCTGCTTGCATGCCTTACAGCCAAAGCATCCAAAGAAGCCTTTTGGTGGGGGCAGCCAACTCTGGGTCTTAGGTGCTTCTTCTTTTCTGAAGATGCTAGGGGCCACTTTGGATTTGATACATGGAGCTTTTCTAAAAATCACTCTCGGGACATTGAGGATGTGATCCTTAAGAACCGGATCTGTCTCTACCACATACCAATGTCGTTTGATAATTTGTTGGATTTTTGTGACATCTGAATTATAAGTAGTGATGAATGGTGTTTTAAAATCAATATTTGGTAGTGCATTTGTTTTATCAACTGCTGATTTTATTAATTCCGGTTGATAGCCTCTTTCTAAAAACCTCTCCTGTAGTATGTGTGCTTGGTCCCTGAATACACTATCATCTGTGCAGTTTCTTTTTACTCTCCAGAATTGGCCATACGGTATGTTCTGGAGCCACTTAGGATGGTGACAGCTTGATGTCATTAAAAAATTGTTAGCATCCGTAGGTTTAAAAAAAGTTTTTGTCTTGATTTCTGAGTTATCTATGTAGATTGTTAGATCCAGAAAATTAATGTTCACTTGACTATGCTCCGATGTGAACTCTAAATTAACATTGTTGTCATTAATGTGTTTAATGAAGTTTATCAATTCGGTCTCTCCCCCTTCCATATAAATAGTACGTCATCTATATATCTGTGCCAGGAGACCAGGTTTGCGCTAAAAGAGTGAGTAGACCAAATATTGGCTTCTTCCCAGTCGGCTAAAAAATTATTTGCATAACTTTTCCAGTTATTTATATACCTACTGTATACTACGGATAGAGATAGCGCCCGCGTACTTTTCGAAATATATTTGCGCTATGGTGGTATTCTTTCTTTGAGATAACCCACACACGAGGCACATGGTGGATATCATCCCATAGTCTTATAGCCTGCATTTTTTTTCTCACAAATGTGAGTACAACCATTGGAGTTTATGAGACAATTAGTAGTTGTATATTACACTATTGGTGGTTTTTTTTCTCTTCTCTTTATTATCTGGATGTCTCCCCTTCCCACCCCCCCCCCCCCCCCTGGAAGCATCGCATCTGAAGAAACTGGGAAACAGTTTTTCTATTTTGAGTTTGAGTGGTGGACTCCATTTTTTCCCCTTTTTTCACTTGTTAATATTATTATTGGTGATTCACTCAATTCACTATTAGAGCCCATATTTTTGATGATAAAATATTTGAAAGAAATTGAGGGTAAAATATAATGAAGATAACATGTCACATTTAAAAAGGGAAGTATATATATTTCAAAAGCACCTCCCAATTGTAATATTTATTTTTCAAAATATAATGCTATATTTTTTTTAATACTCATAATGCAATTGAATAGGATAGTAATCTGAAAGATCTTTGTAAGAATAGAGTTAGAGAGATAAAGAATAGCGCACAGAGACCCAGAATGTGATGCATCTTATTACAATATGTGCACCATGTAACTCCTCCCCAAATACTCCTACTAACACTCTCCAAGTCACAACTCGCAAGCTAGTGCATATGGGGCAAAATTGGACCAAAATGCTTTTATACATATCGGTAAGTGCCGGGTAAAAAATACCCTGATTTGACTTCAAAATTGCTTTGATACATAGCCCCCACTATATGGATTCCTTTATACACAACAAGGATGAAGGAAAAATGTGGACATACTGTACAGTACTGTTATATTGTGAGATATCTGCATCTGTGATGGTTACATAGAATATGTGATCAAAGGAAACAGAAACGGCACAACTTTAGCTTTAGATAATTTATCTTTAAAACTACAAATATGTTGTTAATATTAATAAAGTGGCTAGAATCGAGCATCTTGCTGTACTTTACAGTAATGAAGTCACATGTAGAGAAAACTGGTACTGGAAAAAATATGAAGGAATAAAACGTGATCCCTAAGCGTGTACTGTACCAACGCTATGAGAATTGTGTGAATCCAAAATAAATTATCTCTATCGCTTGGAAAACATTCATTCAAGTATACATAACATTTTGTTTCCAGATGCTCTTATAATACCACAGAAAGACTCTTCAAAAGGCTATATCTTTATGATTCTGTTCCTGGCTTTATTAATATGTCAAAAGCAAGATAGGCGAAAAGGTTACAAATCATTTTATTTCCAGTGCTAAGGGAAAGCTCATGCACATAATTACAAAAATGTTAGAAACCATGTCGATTTTGTAATTTATCCTGTTGAATTATGTTTCAGGCTATCTATTTCAGAATGGTTTGCTGAAAATACACCTTTACAAAATAATATTTAAATTTGAACTTTCCTTGGCCTTTAAGTTTTCCCTGATGAATACCACTGTTTTCATGAAGTAAATATGCCATTTCACAGACCATTGGATACTTTATCCAATGCATTTCATTAATGCAAAAAGTTTAATTTAAACGTTTTCTGTAACGGTGAATCACATAGCATATTAAAAAATACAGATATACTTTTCCTTTTATTATTACAAATATGTATTTGTAGTGTATTTCTCAATGAATTATTTACTATGCTTATTTTTATTATTGAACCCAATCCTTATATAGGATGGTCCCAATCAACAGGAGACTGTAATGTCAATATAACAATATATTCATTTTATCTTACGCTTCATATGAAGAGAGTTAATTAAAATTCTCTCTGAAGTTTGACAACCAGGTACAATTTGCTTCTCCCTTCCCAGAAAAACATTAGCAAAAATGGCCAGCTTCACTTAAAAAAAAATGCCAAAAGTTGAAAGACCAGGGGCCTTATCCTGTATAAGGCACAATATGCAAGGTCACATGGCCTTATATATATATTGCTACAGTCAATGCTAATAATAACTGAAAAATACTAACCGCTCAACCTTAAAAAAACAAGTACCGTATCAGTGAAGTATCTAGATCTATGGGGTACATGGGGTAATAGAATACTGATATTTAAAAGGTGATCCAAGAGGGGATTTTTTTTTACCTGTATAGCCTTGGTCCCCTCTGGCTACCAGAGACCCCCTCCTTTGCCTCAGCGCGGTCGCGGGTGACGCCGGACCCAGCGACGGACCCGCCGGCTGTTTCCAGAGGTGGGGGCCAGAGCAGGGAGCGTTTTGAGTCTCGGGAGGCTCGGCGGCGCACCCGGCTAGCGGGGGCCGCCATGATGGTTTGCGTACGCGGCCCCAATGTTAAAGCAGCATCCACGGGACTACAACTCCCATGAGGCCTAGGGAGGAAAGCCCCAGGTGACCCAGAACAGCCAATAGGGCTCAAGGATTCTCAGCAGTTGCTTTTAGATACAGTTGGCAGTTAGCAGTTGGAGCAGGGAGCTAGTGAGTGAGGGTGCAGGGGAGCAGTAGCCCCTTGCACTAGGCCAGATAACCCCCAAAGGTTGCTTCAGGGACAGGCCTTAGAGAAGGAGATCTGCCCCTTTAGCTATTTGGTTAAGTAAAGATACACACTGTGGCACGCAGCCTGATTTCTGGGTCTGGGCTCAGACCCTTCTATATATACAGACTATCTTACCAGAGACTAATATATATATATATATATATATAGACTATCTTCACGGAGGCCACGCTAAGCAGCGACTGCGGCCTGCCGGCTGCAGACGGATCCCCTTCAAGGTACAGACGTTGCTGAGCCGCGGTGATATTATCCACGCCGGAATTCACCCCACGCGTAGGAGGACATCACGTCAAATCCGGCGAATCCAAACCCAGTTGAATAGCGGCACCCGTGGCCTGGAGCCCCGGGCAGGTACCTTTAGTAGTGCACTAACACTTAAAGGGATATCGCTATCTCCAACACATTGAGTGGGTGTGGACATAAAGGGACATCAGGGGATTACTGCCCAGCCCCCAAGGTACTTTGGAGGAGGGAATATTTATGGTGATGTGTGCACCCAGTGCACTTCTATGTGTATGACTATATGCATTATTCTGTGTGGTACAGGTACCGAAGTTATTAGTATTAGCAATAGTAAACAGTTATTAGCATACACTGTGTGCGTATTTTATTATTGTGGTTCCTGTAAGAGGACCATCCCATTAAAGTGGGAGCCCTTACAGGTGGAGGCGCTGTGTTCAACGAATGATCATGTAACCCCAGGCTCCCAGTGGCGGAGGTTCAGGCCTTCTGTGAGCCTATCAGGTAACGCACCACACCCGGTAACACAATTGTATTTCCCCACATGGTCCCCATCTGCGATAGGGGGGGGGGGCAAAAGGTGTTACACCTATATCTGGGGAAAGATGAAGTCCTAGTTACAGGACGAAACACGTACGGTGGAGGCTTTAAGACAATTCTCAGCATCCCCTATCCAATATCTACACCCAGCATAATCCCCCCAATATCCGAGCGCCCCTGGAGATTATCCTCAAGTTGCAGCTGTTATTCCGGTCGAGAGACGTCAGCAGTGCAGTCTCGCGCCATCAGAGGAGGAACCAGGAAGCTCAGGAGGGCAGCAGCAGTCGGAGGAAATCCACTACAGAGAATCTCGGCATCCCACGTGGAGAAGAAACAAATCATCACTCCAGGCAGCAGGACGGAGAGGATTTATATCCTATATGCTTATTTACATCTGCTACTTTGTACTTTTGCGCATTGACCATTACAAAAACGTACTTCACCATATTTTGTCTTTTCTTCATTTTCATTTCAGAGCAACCAGGAACCCTTAATATATCCCCAGTCCATTTATGCTCATATTTTATTGTTTAGTTAGCAGTTTGCGCCAATGTTCTCCCTTTTCCATATAAATATATATATGTAGAGGTATTGGTACCATGTTAGCCGAGCTTTAATAATCAAAAATGAATAGACGATACCATGACACACACACACAGGATTTTCAAAATGTGAATCTATTAGGCGATCGACGTGTCGTTCCCCATTGGGACCTTTGTTAAGACGTGTTCTGGACTTCTAATGCAGCGGTGCGCAAACTGGGGGGCGCGCCCCCTTGGGGGGGCGCAAGATTATGTAGGGGGGGCGCAGGCTGCGTGTGGAGAAACCTGGGGGCGGGCAGAGCTGTGCACAGGCTGCTTCCAGTTCTCTGCTGTCTTGCAGAGGGGGCGGGGCCTTGCAGAGGGGGCGGGGCCTTGCTGCGGGGCCTTCCCTGCACACAGACAAGCCCTTCTCCTCCTCCTGTCTTTTACCCGCCCGTTTTCAGCTGCACATGGGGGGACCGGAGCAGGTTTAGTTACTCCCTCCACCCACCGTGTGTGTGTGTGTGTGTGTGTGTGTGTGTGTGTGTGTGTGTGTGTGTGTGTGTGTGTATATGTAGAAATGTGTGTGTATATGTATGTGTGTGTGTATATGTATGTGTGTGTGTGTGTATATGTAGAAATGTGTGTGTATATGTATGTGTGTGTGTGTGTATATGTAGAAATGTGTGTGTATATGTATGTGTGTGTATGTGTTTTGTATGTGTGTGTGTGTGTGTGTATCTATATATGTATGTGTGTGTGTGTATATATAAAGTGTGTGAATGTGTGTGTGTGTGTGTGTGTGTGTGTGTGTATATCTATCTATATGTGTGTGTGTGTGTGTGTGTGTGTGTGTATATATATATATATATGGATTGTTGTGTGGGTGTGGGTGTGGGTGTGGGTGTGGGGATTGAGTGTTGTGTGTGTTGGTGGTGATTATGTGAGTGTTGGTTGTGACTGTGTGTAGTGATTGAGTGTGTGCTGTGTTGGTTGTGATTTGAGTGGGTGTTGTGTATGTGTGTGTGTGTATATGTATGTATGTGTGTGTATATGTATGTATGTGTGTGTATATATATGTGTGTGTGTGTGTACATATGTGTGTTTGTGTGTATATATATATGGACTGTTGTGTGTGTGTTTGCGTGTGTGTGTGCCTGTTGGTTGTCTGTGTGTGTGTTGTGATTGAGTGTGTGCTGTGTTGGTTGTGATTTGAGTGTGTGTTGTGTGTGTGTGTGTTGGTTGTGGGTGTTGTGATTGAATGCAGCGTTGCACAAACTGAGGGGGGGACGCCCCAGGCGCAAGATTATTTAGGCGGGGCGCGTGCAGCAAAACCTGGTTGTTCAGGCGAAAAAGATGTGCGCGCGCGGGCGGCCAAATAGAATAGTGCAGGTGGGGCCACGTGATTCGGAGGTACGCGGAGGAGCACGGCCCAGCGCTGTGATGTCAAACGCCCCTCCCTCCGGTGTCTGCCTACAATAGCGCTGTGGTCCTGCTCTCCTCCGCTGGCAACCTGCTTCGCTGCGATCCTCTTCAAGTGTGAGGGTAGGCTGCCAATATATCACTCATACTATGAATGTACAGAAATAATAAGCTCGTGCTTGCAAAATTATGCAGGACACCCTGTGCTCAGGCTTGGAGAGTTGGTGATGTCACCGCTCTCAGCGGCAGCGTGGACGCAGCCTAATTTTGCAAGAACGAGCTGTTGAAGTATGTAAGTATTTAGGCTGCGCTTATAGTGCCGGCGACGCAACGTCGCCCGAAAACAAATGCATTGGCGCCGCCGAGTAAGCGTGACGTGGCGACGCGATTTTTTGAAGCCGGCAATATTTGATTTTTAAGGGGCTGTCGCCTCATATGAGAGCCCCTGAACCAATCAATGGCCTGGTCGCCCACGCCGCCGCCGCAAAGCGAAATACAACTTTCGCTAGCGGCGACGGGTGACGTCGCGGGCACTATATGCGCGGCCTTAGACATATTTGTATTTACATTGTATACCGTTTAATAAAGGGTTTTTTTTCATGGGATTTTGATTACATCAGGCAGGGGGGCCCGAGAAATTTCATGGATAGAAAGGGGGGCTCGGCATAAAAAGTTTGCTCACCCCTGTTCTAATGTGTTCCTATACTACGCTTTCCTTCCATGCAACATTAGTTTCTACTTTTTAGGAGTGCATTACTACACTATATATATTTATACACACACACACCAACAAAATTGTGGTTGTCCACAGCATTATGGTGCATTAAATAAAATAAATTTTATTCAAGCCCTCAAAATAAAAAAATAAAAAATAACAACCATGCAACGTTTAGGGCTGCAATAGCACCTTGGAAAAACACAGATGCGAGGAACAAAATTTTAGGCAAGGGCACTTAGGAAATTTCCATTTAAGTATGTTGACTGCGTGTTTATTGTGCTTTTTTATGTGTATGGAGCGCTCTCATTGTATAGTATATGGCATTCATGTGTGTATGGTGAGTGTTGAGTACGTGTGGCGTGCATTGTATTGTATTGTATGTCTTTATTTATATAGCGCCAAAAGTGTACTCAGGGCTTCACAAACAATACAGTAGAGGGAATTATAATTATACAATAAGTGCAGCAAAATCAGACAATAGTAAAGTAAATCCCTGCCCCGAAGAGCTTACAATCTAAGAGGTTTAATGGGAAACTTACAGAGACAGCAGGGGAGGAAATAAGTGCTGTAGATGGCAGTGCTTGGCCACCTTGGTATACAATACGTATAATAGGTATTCCACGAAGAACGGAGAGATTCTTGTCCTCCAATATCCCACATTAAAAATCGGGTATTATTAACCACTATCTCTTCCACATTGCTTCCTATGGTAGGAGACGTATGCACAACTTCGTTCATTGAAGGAATAAGTGCTGTAGATTGCAGTGCTTGGTAGGAGTGACTGAGTGTGGGACAATAGCCATGAGGGCAGACTATTGGGATGCTTGATTTGTGGGGTAAAATTTAAGGAAGGTCAGTGTTAAATGAAAAGGTTAACACCATTTACAGGGGAAGAGGTGGCAGGGAGGCATCAGTGAGATCAGGTGTGTATGTCTGGCTTCAGGCTTAGGGGAGATCCCCAGCAGCAGGATGGAGTAGATAGAGGGTGTGAATAGAGGATTTGTGTGGGTGTTTTTTATTGAGGGGTAAAGAAGTTGTTGGGAGAGAGGTGTATAAATAATGGTGCAGTGGGGAGTGGGGATGTTGTAGAGAACAGAAATGCTCACAAAGGAGTGAGGAAACGGTAAACAGAAAAAGAAATAGGGAGGGCATAGTGAGATGCTGGAGGAGAGAGTTCCAAGGTACTGGAGGATAAAAGTGTACAAATAAATCACAGATGTTAAAAGTTAATGTCTCACAGTGGCAAAGCTGTAATGCAGAGTCCAGATCTTCCTCCAATCTTCACCTCCAAAATTAACTCTTGTGGACGCTTTTGATGTTACACTAACATCCATGCTAAACAGCCATGCTACAGTGACTTAAGTACCCTATTCACATGCATTTGACTAACACTCAAGGGAGGGGTTTGTCTAATCAACTCAGACTTACAAAATAGTTAATTAGATTATCATTTCTCTCTCAATTGATAGGAATCTGCTCACAAATATACCCCAAAGCCAATTAAATCTTAATTTCTCTGGTTGGTAGAATGCAGCTCAATGACACATACCCCAAAAGCCAATTAAATCTTAATTTCTCTGGTTGGTAGAATACAGCTCAATGACACATACCCTAAAAGCCAATTAAATCTTAATTTCTCTGGTTGGTAGAATACAGCTCAATGACACATACCCCAAAAGCCAATTAAAGCTTAATTTCTCTGGTTGGTAGAATGCAGCTCAATGACACATACCCCAAAAGCCAATTAAATCTTAATTTCTCTGGTTGGTAGAATATAGCTCAATGACACATACCCCAAAAGCCAATTAAATCTTAATTTCTCTGGTTGGTAGAATACAGCTCAATGACACATACCCCAAAGCCAATTAAATCTTAATTTCTCTGGT
The DNA here is from genome assembly GCF_040206685.1 of Ascaphus truei. Lineage (NCBI taxonomy): Eukaryota > Metazoa > Chordata > Amphibia > Anura > Ascaphidae > Ascaphus > Ascaphus truei. The sequence continues at coordinate 402,380,218 of NC_134484.1, read as the reverse complement.
TGGTAGAATGCAGCTCAATGACACATACCTGTTTGAAGAGATAAATCAGAATGTTAATCCAGATATTCAGAATGCATCTATGATTAAAGATAGAAATAAAACATCCAGAGATATGAACTCCAATATTAACTCTTGTAGACACTTTTGATGTACACTTATGATGTGACGCTTTTGATGTTACACAGCCTTATATAGTGCATCCATATATAGTGTGTGGGCTGCCCGATTCTGGGACCGTTTGGTTGGTCAGCCCCCCCCGTTATGGGGTGCCGATATCCCCCTGATTTGTTTAAATCTTGCGGTCATGTGGTCCGTGACGCGGGTCAATTTAAACATGGCTGGAATACTGGCACCCCTTAACAGGGCCTGTAACCCCAGGATGCAGAGGGTTCCCGAGGCTGAAATTAATGTGATTCAGCTCCGGAGACCTACTGCAACAATACTATGTTATTAAAATAAAATAAAAGCCCCACGATCGCCTGTTATGCCGCATCCATGGTTAGTGCTCATGCACAAGCATTCACGCTGCATCACGCATGCCTGTAGCAGGAGAGATTTGTGGCCATGGGGTAGACGCGACTGGGAGACGAGTCGGTGGGGGGGGGGGGTGTCGGAGGCGTGGCCATGATGTCACGGAATTTGTTTGCTCTCATTTGGTGAACCGTTCACGTAGCCCGGCCATCGCATGACAGAAACAAATGTATTTGTTTTCTCGCGCATCACGAGCTCCGGCACTCTGCATCACAAGCGCAGTCGCGTGCGCCATCACCTGCCTCATAGACGCACCGCATTTTGATCACGCCACGTGCGTAGTCGCGCTCACCATGGTCCCGGCCTTAGAGGCGCACAGGGAGAGTGATTGATTCAGTCTCACTCTTACAGACTCTTACAGACATGTTCAGCCCAGTAGGATTCACACAGTGCGAGTCCCATTCAAACACGGGGACTCCCGCTGTGCTAATCCGATGGGCCATTAAGTCTGGTTGCTGGGACTCCTCGGCACAGGAATGGATGCCGTACCTGACGCACAGGGCCCGAACCAAAAAGTTCCATCTACACAAAATGAACGCATAAAAATAGCTTTCAAGCAAACCAGATTTCAAAATAGTATTTATATACAAAACATAATCAATGACAGTGAAACATTTTTAACCAAGAAACAACTCCATAAATGTACAGCCTTTATGGGTATTGTATTTAGTCCGCAAACAGAGGAGTTCAGTGGCCTGTTCGATTTCAGAGAAAGGAGAGACTACTTATGCAATCCACTCACTTTTGCAAAGTAAAACATATTAACTGCCCAGCATAAAGCAATACATGATTCCATCACAAGTATGTGTAGCGACTGCGGGAAGTGTCTTGACCTTGAGCGGTAGAGAAATTGCCTTGTACAGAAGAACAATTTACCAAACAATCATGGTCTATCATGGCCACTTTTGCACTCTCGTGTTGAATGACTGATAAACATTTTCATGGCATTTTAACATTTCTCTCCATTCAGCCAGTTTTGTAAGAAAAACCAATCCGGTTACAAATGGCAGCTATATCATTTGAGACGCTGAGGAAATAAAAAAAATCCGGAATCATGCCAAAAGTTACATTTCATTAAAGTACTTATTTATAGTTTAAAGTTTCCTTTTGGCATAGCCTCAAAACATTTTTTTTTTAAAGTGTGACATACTGTCGCGGCCGAGTTTATTCTAACATTTACCCGGTCTCGGCCGCGACAGATACCGGGCGCGCGCCGAGGTGTCCCGTGCACGCGCCGGAGCCTCGGAGGATCAGTCCTCCGATCGAGGCATCTCCCTCCCCTCTCCGGGTCCACCAGGTCCCCTGGAGCCCCCCACCGCCATCCCCCACATCTCGGGACACCAGGGCTCCCTTGGGCAGCCCTGGGCATGCACGCCGTGCGTGCACGCTCCCGATGAAGCGTGACCGTGCGGCACGCCGAGGGGATTCAACATGAAAGCCGGGAAACCTCGCGGCTTGCGGCTCTAGCCGCATTCAAATAAACTGTGTCGGCACTGTATGTTGTGTCACTACTGTTCTAAGCAGTTTATGTCTGTTTATATTGTATAAAATGCACTAATCTCTGTGAAACTGAATGACAGAGTTAAATTCATTGTTAAATGAGTTAAATAACTAGGGAGCTATTTTTCTTGGTGATGTACTGTAAACAGTATTCAAAAGTTGTGTATTTTAAACTTGATGATTATATACTTATTTACTACAGGAGTTCAGTTGTCAATTTTGCTCTTTCACTAGTTCCCATTATACTCTCCAGTGAATTTTAAAAACTCATCCAAGATTAAACTTTGTTACCAAAATTCCAATAGAATTCCGTACCAATTTCACTTGTAGACAACAAAATGAAAGCCACGGGTACTTAAAACTTTAAATATTCTAAATATGTTCACTGTATGTTGGTCAAGGGTCATTGACCTTTTTCTTACATACTGTAATCTAAATAAAGCATGGTTTTATTATAATTACAAACTTCGCCATGTACTGTAGTGCCGACAAGTATGCTGAAACAAATCTGGGGCAATCACCAACAAGACCCATGTACATGCTGGGTACATGCTGCAACATTTCAGTGACATTTCTGCAGACATACTAATGGCCCATCGGATTAACAGCGGGGGTCCCTGGCAGTCCCATTCAAAATGAATGGGACTGCCAGGGACCCCTGCTGTGTTAATCCGATGGGCCATTAGTCTCTCATAAATGTCACTGAAATGTTGCAGCATGTACCCAGCATGTACCTGGATCTTGTTGGTGATAGCCCCAGATTTTCCAAGGCAAGTTTAAGGCAAGTTTTAGAATAATTGTTGGCGCACCTGTATATTACAAGTTGCAAATATGGAAAGACACCTATGCACAAAAAGGAGCACACCCGTGATACCTTGGGAAATATTAGTATAGTTGTTATCTAAATTACTTTGCATATCCTATTAGCATATATCCCTGGTATGCTCCTCTTTGTATAAAGGTGTCGCTCCACGTTATGTCTGAAGGCTGCGAAGAATCACCACATTCAAAACGAATTTGAATGTTGTTGCAAAATGTACCTATCGCTATTATTTATGACCCATAAATGTGAATACAAAACTGTTGTCATATAGAATAAAGTCCTATAATGTTCAATATACAGTAGGAAATGTTAAAGTTGGCAAATGTATACTTTTTCAAATCAATGATGAGGGTCAGTCACATTCAGTGGTGATGCAGTATTTTGATCAAATTGTTCTCTAAGCTTTCAGTCTGAAATCCAGTCTGCCCTAATAAAAATCATCTGGCAATATTATGCAGTGTTCTATGCGTCAAGCTGTCATACTGTACATACAGTATAGATGCAGCAAGTGCATTTTGCTACTAATCTCTATCACTTTATACAGTAGTAACACAGAATATCTTGTAACACTGACTGAAAGAATTTACTGATACGCTGTGGTAGAGCAGTTTTAGAAAAGTGTCCTGGAAGAAGCCTGACACATTTTTTTTATTGTTAGTTTATCAGGTTAAGTGTTCTGTGAGTGTTCACTTTGAAGAGGTGTCTTTGGATTCTCTGTAAGATCCCGTAATGGAAATAACCTAACCGATTTGCACAGTGTTCTTCAACATTACAGCCCAATGGCTTATCCACTTGGCTGAACATGTTATCAGTAACCAGGCTTATTTCTAAAACTCATCATCTAATATATTTATTACAATAGTTACTGTAAGAAATGTAAAGATTAATTGATTGCAACTCAAGGCTAGAATCTATGCAAGGCTAACTTCAATAAGGTGACTTTATGTGCAGCAGTTTACCCAAGAGAATATATAAATATAACTCATCATGGGAATCCTGTCACACATTGCTAGAAACCAATGAACTGTGCCAAATGTATAAATTGCACAGTGTTACATGTAACAAATGTATCGCAAATATAGCTGCTTAAAATGGCAATGGGATACAAATCTGCCTGTTATATAGATAAACACCAATGTGATTCTAAAATTAACATGGTTGGCAAACATATGGCCACTAAACATATTGATACAATTTAAACACAGGAAGTAAACATACTTCAAGTTCAAAGAATAAATATAAAACCGCTAATTAAAACAAACTAAATGAAAGTGTAAACCGGATGGCAGCTAAAAAGCTAACCACTAAAAGTAAGATATGCAAGTAACTGATTCATTGAATCTGAAAAAGATAAACAGACAAGCGTACTGAAAAGCTTTATAACACAATCTCATCCATTTAGAGGAATACACTTAGATCCATGTCTATATTCAAGCCTGCTGGAGACATGGTACCCAATTCGAAAATCCGAAAGGACTCTCTTTTAATCAGATCAGAGTTTCTATCTCCTCCTCTCCAAAATGGCATGACTTGCTCTATGCCTTGGAATTTTAACCCCCTAGGGTCTGCATTGTGGGAGATTAAGAAGTGGTTTGAACCGCTGTGGGTGGTTACCTTTCTTTTAATGTTACCAATATGCTCTAATATCCTAGTTCTTAGTGGGCAGATAGTTTTCCCTACATATTGGTAACCGCATGTACATTCTAATATGTATTCTACATAATTTGACCTACAATTGATGTGTTTTTATTCTGTAGGATTTACCCGTTACTGTACATTAGAAATTAAACTATCGCTTACAGGAAGGTTGTAACTACACGCAGTGCAATTTTTGCATCCATAGAAACCCTTTGGAACATCCAACCACCCCTTAACTATTGAACCATAGCTTTTTTCTTTTTCAGTGTGCTTGGTGCCAGCTGATTCTTTAAATTTGGAGCCCTTTTAGATACAACCTGTGCTCTTTCTGGGATGTGATCTCCCAGAATCGGATCATTTCGTAATATGTGCGAGTGTTTATTTAAGATGTGCTTAATTTGGCCCGCCTCTTTATTATATTGTGTTATGAATGGTATATTTAGATTCCTCCCTGTCTGGATTTTATTGGGGAAAAGAATGGATTTCCTTGATAATAAAACTGTTTTGCCCAAAGCCTCTTGTATGTTTCTTTTTTTGTATTTCCTCTCTACAAATTTGTTGATCAGTATCTCAGACTGCTGCAAAAAGACACTGTTTTCAGTACAGTTCCTTTTCAGTCTGCGGTACTGACCAAAAGGGGTGTTTTCTATCCACCTGTTCAGGTGACAGCTAGAAGGTAGAATTAAATTATTACGGTCTACCTGTTTAAAGTAAATTTTAGTCTTTATTTTGTTATCTTCGATATAAACAGTTAGGTCTAAAAAGTTAATTTTGGAAATACTAATGGTGGAGGTGAACTTTAGATTCAATGTATTGGAATCTAAGTATACGAGGAACGCGTCTAGATCACTTCACGTCCCCTTCCAGACAAAAATAATGTAATCTATATATCTTCGCCACGTGACCAGGTTTGCGCCGAACCCCGCCCATGACCAAATGTGGTCTTCTTTACATATGCAATACAGGGAAAAGGGAGACCAAAAAGCGCACCAGCACAAACGGAGCAGGAAGAACCCAAGACAAAAAAATGATTAAAAGGGCACTTTAATGTGGCAAAAGACCCATCCAATGCATTTCGAACGTCGCAGCGTTCTTTTTCCTTGAAAAAGAGCGCTGCGACGTTCGAAATGCATTGGATGGGTCTTTTGCCACATTAAAGTGCCCTTTTAATCATTTTTTTGTCTTGGGTTCTTCCTGCTCCGTTTGTGCTGGTGCGCTTTTTGGTCTCCCTTTTCCCTGTATTGCATTGAGTAGCTGCACAGCCTGCCTGCCTGCCCTACCGGGATGTGAGTATTTGCATATTTTTCAGGGGAACCTGCCAATGAGACTGATGGTGAGTGGGTTGCACCACACACCACCTGTCTTCAGGAGGATAGTACCCATTATATGACACAATAGGTACTATATCAATTGTTAGTACCCTGGTACAGTGGTCTGGCTTATTATCATTTTGAGATATTTGGATTTTTGAATTGGGTACCATGTCTCAGCAGGCTTAAATATAAACATAGATCGAAGTGTATTCCTCTAAATGGATGAGATTGTGTTATAAAGCACAGCTCATTGGTTTCTAGCAATGTGTGACAGGAATCCCATGATGAGTTATATTTATATATTCTCTTGGGTGAACTGCCGCACATAAAGTCACCTTATTGAAGTTAGCCTTGCATAGATTCTAGCCTTGAGTTGCTATCAATTAAGCAACAGTTGTGTATTGACCTATCACAAAGTGGGCTAGGGTACTTAGATGCATCTGAATCAAGCAAAGACACTCCTGATGAAAACTTGTGAAGTTGAAACGCGTTGAGTGTGAATACAGAGCGGGACTCTCTGCACAGCACCTCCTGCCTGATCGGGGAACTCGATCCGGTGGAATATCCGGGTATCCAATCCCCGAGGTGCGGGGTGAGGTGACGTGAGCACAGCAGTGCTGGGGGAGAAGAGATCGGATCCAGTCTTCAGCTGCCGGCGTCAGTTTATAGATCAAAATGCCTGTTTGATCAGACACAATGTGTGTGTTTATCTATGGTCACTTTTATAAAGCTTTTTGTATCAGTCTGCACTATCTCTGGCTTTTTATATTGCCTTATTAAAGTCATATCCGGTGAAGTGGGTCACCTGTCTGCTACTTACCTGTGGGGAACTCGTGTCTTAACAACACAAAGATACCTTTATGGGAATTATGAAAGAATGACATTTCTAAGTACAAATTTCATTGGAATTGGGAAGAAGACTATTTTCTTAAAACATCAGACATATTGCACTATTTGTGGTATGTTTGTTTTTTCATATACAGTATCTGCGCTCCCCCTCTATCTGAACATAAGTATAACACTGTAGACCATCTTTTGACCTGCTTATTTTACTCATATATTTGCCCTATTTTTTTCACTTCATAGCTTCTTTGAAGATTTTTTTTTTTAAATAAAAGCTGTGTAATGATGCATTGATCAAAATCAGTGTGCCAGTCTACTTACTATGTAAATATGTATGAGTTTATAGAGTAAATAAAAGGAGTTAGGGAGATCTTAAGGCATACAGTAGCTTAGTGGTTAAACTGCTTTGGAAGCAATAGAATTCATCACCTCAATATCAAGGGTCCATTTTTGTACTAATTCCCACTCCTATTCCTCTGCCGATTTCCATGCACAAGGGTCCTAGTCAGCTTGTCCCTTCTGCTGCTAAGAAGAGGAAGCTGCCAGGGACTTCCTAGACACCCTGCTCCCAGCCACAGTTCCTTTGCCTGTCCACCAGGTATGCTGCTGTTTTCTGTCTGCTCTGGGTTTTCCTCTCTCTGTCGCCTCTTGGTGCCCCTGTCATCTGTCCCTGTCTTTTTAGTTTCCTGTTTCCCTTTGCCTTTGCTTTGTTTGTGTCCAGACTCCTTCTGCCCTGCCCTGATATGATGTTTCTGTTTGAGTCCTGGTAACATTATTAAAGGTCCTTGCTTATGAGCTAGCTTTTCCCCATCCTTGTCTGCTGCCCAGTCCTGCTCCCATGTCCAGTCCTGCTCCCCGGTTGCCTGCCCTGGACCTCAGCCTCTGACCCTGATAATCCTTGCCTGCCACCTGCCCTGGACTTCAGCCTGTGACCCCGATGATCCTTGCCTGCTTCTGCTGTTCTGGCCACTAAGGTCCTATCTGCTCCTGGAGTTTTCTGACAGAAGCATTACATTTTTGTTTTATTGCTTACTTACAGAATAATCTGCAACTGTTAATGTTATGTAACGGGTATTCCACCCCACCCAATCGCATATATAGTGTGGGTGAGTAGAACATGCAGTGTTACCGGTGTGGTGCATTACCTGTTGGCTCGCAGGAGGGCTGAGCTTCCGCCACGGGGAACCTGGGGCAATTATACTAGGGGTAACCACTTACTCAATAGGTGCAGCGCCTCCACCTGCGATGGCTCCCACCAGAGGGGGAAGTGAATCCTCGCAGGACAAACACAATGATCACATACACAATGGGGTATAATAACTAAGGACTTTACTAACATGTAATACGACACATCACATTCATAACATAACCTGTGTCCCTCTCAGGAGGAGACACTAACCATGACGTCTCGCAGCGGGAGCACCGGGGACAGCGGTGGGGAGAAGAAACCCCCCGCTACCACCTCCATGCAGGCAGCGGGATCTGAGGTAAGCGGCGACCTGAGGGACATCCCCGCTCCCATCTCCTGCCCCGCGGCCTGTCCCGCGGTGACAGGGGGAAGCGGGGACAGGAGGGACATCCCCGCTCCCATCTCCTGCCCCGCGGCCTGTCCCGCGGTGACAGGGGGAAGCGGGGACAGGAGGGACATCCCCGCTCCCATCTCCTGCCCCGCGGCCTGTCCCGCGGTGACAGGGGGAAGCGGGGACAGGAGGGACATCCCCGCTCCCATCTCCTGCCCCGCGGGCTGTCCCGCGGTGACAGGGGGAAGCGGGGAGCGGAGGGACATCCCCGCTCCCATCTCCTGCCCCGCGGCCTGTCCCGCGGTGACAGGGGGAAGCGGGGACAGGAGGGACATCCCCGCTCCCATCTCCTGCCCCGCGGCCTGTCCCGCGGTGACAGGGGGAAGCGGGGACAGGAGGGACATCCCCGCTCCCATCTCCTGCCCCGCGGGCTGTCCCGCGGTGACAGGGGGAAGCGGGGAGCGGAGGGACATGCCCGCTCCCATCTCCTGTCCCGCGGGATGAATATGCGCTAAAGCGCGGCGGCCATTTTTTTTTCCGCGACCCCGTTAGTAACGCGGTGGTCTCGGGGTGGACCCCGAGACCCGCGTTATAACGGGGTTTAGCTGTATTTGTTTTGTAAAAAGTTAAACAAATTAAACATAAAAATATATAACAAATGACTATTGCATTTCAGTAACAGTTCTTATAGTGACCTTTCTTCAACCTTTGTTCTAACTTATCCATTAAGGCATAACATTTTTTGTGCTTCAACTTTTCAATATCTTTTTTTCTTTAATTACAAGTAAATCAGTTAGATAAAGTTGACTGTCTTAGCCATAAAACACAAAGAAACATTTGCATGACCTTTATGGAAAACATTTTAAAACTGTATTGGCAAAGTGTAGAGAGCAGGGGCAGCTAACTCCAGTTCTCCAGAGCTACTAACAGCTCAAGTTTTCAGGATATCCCGCTTCAGTACAGGTGGGTGAGTCAAAGACAGAGCCACTGATTGAGCCATCTGTGCTGAAGCAGGGATATCCTGAAAACCTGACTTTTTGGTAGATTCTGAGGACGGGAGTTGGGTATCCCTGGTGTAGAGAATCCATTATGGCCATTGGATATTGTTCTATAATATGCATTGACAGAAAATAATGTCATATATTAAATAGATATGAAAATATAAAATCCAGGGTGATGTTCTCTGGCAGTTCTATGAAAGAGAAGGTTGCAACATCACAAATAACATCAACAATATCTGGACTATTTTTTGAAATGGGAATATTATTCAAAGTAGAGGAAGAGAGCAATTATCGAAATGCAGTTGTCATGCTTTCCACATGATAAAGACACTGTAAGAAAATGTGTTAAAGAAATGATGATGATTATTTGTGGATTGTTAGTCAGCAATGTTTATAGCCAGTGCAGATGTGATTTATTTAAAACAAATGATAATCCATCCAATAAGTACTCACCCTTTGTTTATAACCAGTCCCCGCACTGTTTAATTTCAAAGAAAAATGCTAAATCAGTCACACATTGACACAAATTACCTTGGTATATTGATACATGTTCAAACTTTTTGTTTCACTACTGTACTGTATATGCCGTTAAATCAAATAAGGTTTTGAATATTCACAAACTTTAAGATATGTAAAAATATTGATCTAAACAGAAACTAATTTGCATGAAGATGACACTTAACAAGGGAGGACATTTGTGATAGTTACTTAGTAGATGAGATTGAAAAAAGACCAACCTATGCTATACCTATAACCTATGCTAAATTTAGTCAACAGATACTTTATCCTATATCTATACTTACTTATTGATCCAGAGGAAGGCAAACAAAAAAACCCATTGTTATATCATCCAATGATATCTCAAAAGCGGAAAAATTAATTCCTTCCTGACTCCAAGAATTGGCAATCGGATTAATCCCTGTATCAACATCCTTCCATGTATACTTATTTGGTATATCCCTGTATACCTTTCCCATCTAAAAAGATGTCCAATCTTTTTTTGAACAAATCTATTGCATCCGCCATCACAGTCTCCATGGGTAATGAATTCCACATTTTAACTGCCCTTACTGTAAAGAACCCTTTCCTTTGATTTGCAAACTTTAATGCAATAAAGCTCTAAAGAAATCACATTTAAAACAGTGTTGTTGCCTCAGGAAAAATGATACAATATATAATTTAAAAAACCTTTTACCAATATTCATAAGATATTGATTTACTGCCACCATATTAGTTTAAAACCTTCAGGGCCACCTGGGAGAATAACCAAATACAAATGAAATTGTCCCAAGTTTATATAGCAATCGGCTATATACCAATGTACCCAGCATTATTGCACCTATTATCGGGTGTTAATGCACTAGATTGTGCGATTTTGGAACTCACAGCTCCATTAAATTTAATTGCAAGTCACATGATAACACATTAAAACTTGTGCCAGTGGTCAGACGTGTGATACTGGATGCAATAACATTGTCTAAATATGCAACTTTGCATACTCAACTATATATCACTTTAGCAGACCCTATTTTGTAGGGCACTACGGTTATAGGGGCAGATCCAGGAGAAGTCCGTCATTTTCATGCTTACGCGTGTTACAGAAATTGGGAACAGATGTTTTTTCTATGGAACTGGATGAAATGCATATGCATGTCATTGAATTTCTGCACAGGAGAGTTTCTACGGAACGTGGATGAAACTAATATGCGTGTCATTTAATTTCTGCACGAGTTTATATGGAACCTGACAAGACCACAATAATTATTTATTTTAACACGTGTACTGAATTTTAAGAAAAATAACCTTAACAGATTATGTAATAAATAACTGTATGTGCAACAGATGTCGCAATCTTTAAAGGGTAGAAAGAGATGTGGAGTTTGTACCAGTGTATGTCAATGTTGTCATTTTATTGATATTTTCTTTCACGCCCCAATTATACTGTGCTGAAAAATAGGTTGACACCAGATAAATAAATCATGATAGCATTGATAATAAATACAGTTGATATTCAAGTGACATTTTAGATTCACATATCTGTGAATCAATATTTGGAGATGTAAGAGCATTTGGATTTAATGTAAGTTGTCTACTGCAAGGCATGCGCAGACTTCCATACAATAGCTGCAGTCAATTATGTACAGTTACAAACACATATTTCGAACTAGAAAAATGCATGAATGCATTGCGAAGTAACAGAGACACTAAACAAAATGTAAGATATTAAATATAAAATGCAGAGAACCAATATCGGAGACAATTGAGAGGCAGTATTTTGGGGAACCATTCATCATACACATTTGCTGTTTCCATTTTAAATGTGCATTGTATTTGTGCTTCATCTGCTTAAAGCTGCAATTCAAGCTCCCGTTTTTTTTTTTTTAAGTTTTTTTTTTTTTACTTCAATAGTTTCATGTGGGAAATCTCTACTTACCTAAAGAACTGCATAGCTGCTGGTCAATTCGTTCTCCATGTATTGTTTGGCGACATCTTTAGATCTGGGGAATGTAAATGGTTGCTATAGGAAAAAACATGCTTGTTAAAATAGAATACAAGAAAATTGGTCTTTCAAAGTAGTTTTTTTTAAAACAGAAAATGCTAAAAGTATTTTTTCTTACTACAGAACGGATTTATTAAAAAAAAAAAAAACACACATGCAGGATATTGCTTTAACTGCAGCTGGATTTAAATCTCCCAGGTGGATATTCTTTGCACCACCTTATACTTTTTATAATGTATGTAGCCAGGTTCCCCTTGGTCCCCCTTTTACCTGTCGGTTCGGGTGAACGCAGTATAGCGGCAGACGGCTGCGGAGGTGTGCGAGTGCTGCCGGAGTGGCATGCGGACCCGGCACAATGCAGGGAGAGTTGCGGTGGGGGCCGGAGGGGCGATCGAGTCATCAGAGCTCAGCGGTGTACCTGATTAGCGGGGGCCGCCAACTTAGATGCCCGGTGCATGCGCAGTGAGTCACAGCATACTGAGGCTGGTAATTGCGACGGCCATTACAAACAGGGCTCCGCAGGGGAACTACATCTCCCAGCATGCTCCAATAGGGCTGCGATGATGTCCTGAGGAGAGAAAGATACATTTGGCACGCTTATACTGTGTGCAAGCAGTTGGAGCTAGGACAGAGATGGGGAAGGTAGGGTCTGGGTGTCAGTGGCACCCAGACTAGATAGATAGAGATGAAGAAGCGCTCAAATGCTAGGTATAATAATCAATAATAGCCAATGCCAATGTCCAAGTGTAATCCAGAACACAATAATAGTGAGTGTAACAGCAATATAAGGTAATAAACCTCCTGAAGACAGGTAGTGGACAGGAATAGTCCCCCACGATCAGTCTCATTGGAGGCAACCTTGTAGCAGTAATGAAGTATTCACGAATCCTTGGTTTGGGACTGGCAGGATGTGCAGCTTCCAGGATAGCAGATACAGAAAGTGAAAAGGCGCGCACGATCCGACGGAGCAAGGAGAGGACAAATACCAAAAAAATAAACTTTATTGGGTCATAAATCTAAAATCCAACGCGTTTCGAACGCTGGTGCGTACTTTATGAAGGATAATACACACTGCTAAAACCATCCTATAAATACCCCTCTTACCTGTAGTCCGTTCGGCCGTCATGACGTCATCGTGCAGCTCTTTTTGGCGCGAACGGACTACAGGTAAGAGGGGTATTTATAGGATGGTTTTAGTAGTGTATATTATCCTTGATAAAGGACGCACCAGCGTTGGATTTTAGATTTATGACCCAATAAAGTTTATTTTTTTGGTATTTGGGTCTTTTCCTTGCTCCGTCGGATCGTGCGCTCCTTTTCACTTTCTGCACCCAGACTAGGCCTGATTACCAATCAGGTCCAATATAGGCCCCACTCACAAATATCTTGTGGTTGCTACAGGGAAAGCCCATAGTCAGGGACCTTTCTCCAGTAGCTGCTAGTAGTGAGGATATGCATCAGCGAAGATGCCGCGTGGTGAACTGCAGCCTGTGTTCTGGGACCAGACTACCTACGTTAAGAGACTCTTAAAGGTCAGACCGTCATAACCGGAGTTAACCAACGCAGAGGCAGATGCCGTCGCGGACGACGTCGCTGGATCAGCGGATCTCTGTTGCTAGTCGGCCGGTACCTCAACAAAGTGCACCAACATTTCACGGGATAGCGCTACTCCCTACACTTTAGGGTGGGCCCGGACATCGGGAGAAGGACATAAGGGTATTGGTGCCTAGCACCCAATGTACTTTGGGGACACTCACTGGTGGTACTGGGTTTGGTGTGCATTAGTCTGTGTGGTATTGGTTATTATATTATATGTGCGTTCAATAAAGGTTGTTATTATATACTTGTATGTGTATTATTATTGGCATTGTTCCTGTGAGGGGCTTATCCTGCTACACTGGGATCCCTCTCAGGCAGAGGCGCTGCACCAAGGCGAACACACGATCACCTCAGGCTCCCAGTGGTGGAGGCTTAGGCCTTCTGTTAGCCAAAAGGTAACGGCAGTACCAGTAATCCCTTCTAGTCACGAGTGAACAAGGGCTACATGTAGTTATTCATTTTTTTGTGCGTTCTCTCTTTTTTTTTTTGCCAGCATAGCTCTAACAAGCAAATAATATTACAATCCAACTGGGTAATATGAAGAAACGTCGGGATATGTCTGCATGATGGACTGAATAAAAACCTTTTTCCTTCTACTCACTGTGCTGGTATTTTGATCACCATGGTGATCATTAATGATATATATATATATATATATATATATATATATATATATATATAGCTAATATATATAATCTATATCTATATATTTATATTAGAAATCCAAAATTTCAGACTGATTGGTGAATTTTTGAGAGTTATGAGCAACTGAAAAGAGGCGTTATAGTTATAATGGAAGTCTCGTTGAAACCCTAACTATGGATGCGCAACTGCACATCCATAATATCTCCCTCATTCCGTGTGTGTGTGTATATAGATGTACATTTCTATTATATAATAGGCACACCTTCACAAAGCAGAACAGGTACAATTGAGTGCACGGGTCAGGTAATATATAGAGAAATACTTCACCCATAGATGATGTGAAGAAGAAGACTCAGCACTCCAGGATAATAGTTCAAATGCAAAATATGTATTGTATATTCAAACGTTTCAGTCCAACTATGGGACCTTAATCAGGGCAAAAGGTCCCACAGTTGGACCAAAATATTGGAATGCACAATCTCTCTCTCTCTCTCTGTAGAGTAGGGAAAGATGCCGTGCAAAACAGACTTCAAACGACATGTACAGTAGCAATTATGTAGGCAATTGTTTTAAGTTGTCACCATAAAAATGGCTAGACAATACCTGTTATGGCCAACTTAGAAGGCTCAAAATAAACTGCACTTGTGACAAGTGGAAATCCTACAAAAAAAAAAAAAGAATTAAGGGAAAGCAATGTGAGACTAGTCTGCTAAAAGAACCTTTTAATAGGGTCAACACTTTGGATAGAAAGGACATTTTAGCTGTTAAACCTAGATATAAAGGATTGAATATAAGGAACGGGACAGAAATAATTAATCCCGTTCATTACAAAATTCAATAGAGAGTCTTTTAAAATTAACATTACATTAAAGAAGCATTGTAATATCTCAAAATAAGGTCACTTAACTGTACTTGAAGAATAGAACCTCCGAACAGATGAGAAACAGCTAACCAAAAAGAATGTTCTCCTATAAGCTGTGAAATGTTGCCTACATTAACTGAAGTTTGTTATTGAAAAATGCTTCAAAAATAAACTAAAAAAAAAAAAGAGTCTGTATGGTCACCACCAGAATTTTGTATGGGTGAGCCAGACGTTTTGGGGAGTAGACCGCATATGGAGTGCTGCAGTGGCTGGCACACAGCAGAGCTCCAAGCGTTTGCATCCTTATTTATTCCTCCGTTCTCTTCTGAGTTGTTTTCGGCAGCATCTAATGTCACTGGTGACCAGGTTGCAAAAGACTTGCGTCTCCTTGCACCACCTCTGATTTGAAAAACAGCACCACCTAGGGAACCCTACATATTTTGCTTGTCCAAAAGCTTTGTCAGGGAATGGTGTTTGTGGCAGACTCATCCCCTAATATACCTTTGACAATAATGTTAATAATATAACTAATCATTTAAAAGATGGAGACTTTGCTCTCTATATCAACCTCAATGGCGTTAATAAACAAGTTAAAAAGCAGGGCTCCCAGTACTGATCCCTGAGATACTCCACTCACAACTTTAGCCTAACCTGAAAATGTTCCATTTGTGACAATTCTATGTCTATCTTTCAATCAGTTTTCAATCCAGGTGCAATTTTTTTTACTGAGTCCAATTTGCTTTTTTGGTATACTAACATGTCGTGTGGAACAGTATCAAAAGCCTTTGCAAAATCTAAGTATACCACATCAACTGCATTACCCTGGTCTAAATTCCTACTTACAGGACACCTGCAAGCTCATATTGAACCCCCAAAATAACCACAACATATACATATCCCTCTTACCCCCACCCTAAGTGAGATTGGGGTGGGTAGGTGTATCTGACTACTTATCAGTGTGGTGCTGTACCTGTTTGGCAACCAGGAGGGCTGCGCTTCCGCCACGGGGAACCTGGGGTATATACTTACACTCGGTGCAGCGCCTCCACTGATGAGGGATCCCAACGTGGTGGGAGTGTGCCCTCACAGAACAACCATACAGTAAATGCACACAATGTGAATAAATAGTATTTACTGAGCATGAACGGTAACTTCAGTGAAACTCTCTTTGCATAACATCAATACATCATATGAATAACAGTGCATCACCCTGAATGCATACCATCCCCTCACCCACATGTCCATCATCACATCACCCTCAGTCCCTTTGATAACACTGTGCTTGGGCACTTATCCTTTGAGTGTCCACAACAATAAGGTGATTGTGAGTGTGAGGGATAGCGCTTCCCTGTGTTGGGGCCCGGTGGTGCACTTATTATACTACCTCCCTGATCACAGATCCTGAACAGTATAATCCTTGGAACTCAGCAACACCGCATAGTGATCCCACGCCGCACTGTGCTGCTCTCTGCAGGAATGGATACACACGCTGACTCCACAGGGGAGGGATCCCCAGCCGGATGATCCTTTGCAAACTGTCTTTGATATGGAGTCAGATACTCTCTTAGCACTCAGGCTGCACTGGCATTCAATCAATGTCCTGCAGCATCTCTCTCACTCTGAGTATGGTGAAGGAGTCCCTGTCTTAAGGCAGTCCCTATAACATACAGTATTCCTCTACAGTGTCTCAGGGGACTAACTGGGCCCTGGGGTATACCTCTACCCTAGTCCCTGCATGCAGAAGATCTCTTCCTGTGGATACTGTCTGATCCCAGACTCTGGCAGTTCACCACGTGCAACTGGCACTGGTGATATTACATACACTGTGTAACTTAGAAAGCAACCCCTTCTTTCTATGAGGGGCCTTTCCCTTACACAGCCAAAGCCAACTACTCTGGCTGCACTGCAAACAACACTGTTGCAACTAGCTATCCTGCTCAGCTAAAGTGGCAGCAGCCCTACTCTGGGCCTGTCCCTAGCTGCAGTAGCATGGGTCCCTGCCCTGCACACCTATCTCCTCCCCTGTCTGCTTAACCACCCTGACTGACATCCTTCCAGCAAACCTGCTAATATCCTTAACTAGATCCTCCCCTTAACAGGAGGATTCCTCAGCCCTATTGGCTAAGCTAAAACACCTGACGGCCTGCTGCTATGCCTCCTGGGAAGTGTAGTTCCCAAGGAGGCTCCTGCCTATGGAGACCGCATGGGCGCCTCTCTAATGGCCGCCACTCTTGTCCTACCTGCGCTATCCTAATGGCAGCCGTGCCACTTCCCTGCGCATGCGCAACCTCTAGAGGGCCTTCCTGCCTCTCTACCTTCTCCTGTGCTCTATCTGCCATCTCTAAGATGGCTGCCGCAACTCCTAGCACTCTGCTGCGCATGCGCGGCCATTATGCCACACTCGATGGCCACCGCACTAATCCGCACATGCGCGAGCGATCGCGCACGCGCGGTCAACTCCAACATGGCGGCGCCCACCGGGATGGCAGCGCCAACCAGTGGAGAGCCTCCAGAGCCTCTCTGCGCCTTCTGCTGCTGGCTAAATCGCCGCACCACCCTAGCTAGTCCCGCGGCACCTGCGCTTACGCCAGGGGAAGCGCTGGGTAGCGTAACATAGCCGGGGACCCGTGCTGGTAAGGGGACCAGGGCTATATATATATATATATATGTAACCCTTTTATCCCATCCCCCCCTAAGTGAGATGGGGGATGCTCTCCTTCTCTGGCTACTTCAGGTGTAGTGGTGCTGCAGCCTGCTGGTAACAAGAGGGCTGAGGGCTCCGTGGTGGTGTGGAGAGAACCAGGACAGTGACGGGAGGGGGACAGGTTACCTTTGTATCTCCAGATGATGCAGTGCCTCCAGCCAGTAAGGATCCTCTGGGGTCTTCAGAGGATGGACCCCCACTGACACTCCCTCATGCAGAGACAGGAAGCCACACAGCAATGTCTTTCTGTATGTTATTTAGCAGACTCCATGATAAAGAAGCAGTAGCAGCATATCCCTCATGCAGTAATCAGCATTCCTGCTCTCCTGCTTTCTGGGCCTAAGCTGTAGAATATCTCCTCCCTCCCCCTGGTAGCATGGTGAAGGGAGAGACAGTTTCTTCATCTGTTGTCTCCTCTCTTTCTCAACCCTAAGGCCTCGGACATGGTCAAAAAGACCGTGCTGAGGCGCGCTGAGGGGAAACATTATCCCTATCAGCACGGCTTTAGACGGCGCTTCCGCACGCTTCTGCAGGCATGCAGAGGCGTGTGGAAATGCAGGAGACAGGCAAGTTAAAATTTTGCTGCTCATGCAAGTGCAGGGCCGGTCACATGACTGCCAGAAGCCAATGGCAGTCCTTGACGTCGGCGCCATGACGTGGCGCCGTGACGTGGCGCCCTAGCCCCGCCTCCCGGCCCACCTCCCGCTCGGCTCCCACCCTGCACACAAGCGCGCTCGCTGACGCTCATGCAGGGACAAGAAAAATCTCCTGCGTGAGCAGGTGAGCATGAGCGTCAGCGCTGCCCAGCGCCGCTCCCTGCACCATGTCCCAGGCCTAACTCTCTACTCACTAACTGAATAACTGATACATAATTTAGGTATGTCCCAATTTAAACATCTCAGGGGAGTGTCTCTAACTCTGACTATTACAAGCCAAAGCCGGATTTAGATTGGCCCACACACAGCAGGGGACGTTCCAACCAATATCCACCCCTGAGATTGACAACCTCAGAGTTGCAAGGCCCGCCCTCGAATATTGCTACAACATTCAAGGCTGAAATACACATACAGGCCTAAAACTGGATTTAACCTTTCCACTTCCTGCACTAACAGGACTGACAGAGGAAAGGTCCAGAAACAGAAGTAACTGCTATGTTACATATATATATATATATATATATATATATATATATATATATATATATATATTTATATATATGATTTAAACCACTTGAGTGCTCGACCTCAAAGTTATGCAATGGTGCTGCATAATGTAACAGTTAAATCATAGACGAGGGCCTCGTTAAGGGCATAGCCTAAAATATTGAGAGGTGAGTCATCATCAGTACTTCTATACTGGTGAAGATTTTATTTGTCAAAACAACACTCTTAGATGTTTTGGTGGCTTTCAGGGTAGAGATAGAAGGTTCAGTGCGCGCTATCTCTAGAGACACATCCCCTGAAGAAGCACCATTTTGGGCGCGAAACATGTTGAGCTCATCACGCAGCGACGCTGGATCGTGACGATGATACCAGGAAGTTGCTGTTCCCAACTCCACGAGAACTCCATCATATACCTCCTAAAATAAGCTTGCTTTTTCCATCCTATGCGGCTAAGGCTGTGTGTTATTGTTTAGCCATATCATCTGTGCTACTGAGCAGCTTTTGTCTTGTCCATATCTGCCTTTCTCTTTCTTTTGGAGTGACAGACAGTGGGGAGGTTTGTTGGTGTGTCAGTATGGGGTATTTCCCCCTGTGTTGATGGGTGCTTTTGAGAAGATGAATTATTGATCTTGTGATCCTTCCGCTTTCTCTATTTTTATTGTGTCATGTTTTTGTGTCATTATTAAATTATTTTGCATTATCACTAATTTTGCTTTTTTCCTTTGTATTCCCTCCTGCACCCCTTTTTGTGTTTTTTGGCTTTCAGGGTAGTAAACAATTATATATAGATTGTGTAAGTGTACAATTGTATGAAGGATTTACACTTTACAAGTGCATTTTTTTTCATCTGGACTGAAATTTCAGTTAATGAGAAAAAATGACATTAAACCAAAAAGGATCTGTTATTGTGACTTAACATTGCTTGTTGCACCAAAAATTCAAACAGATGCTCAGCCCCCAGGGGTACAACTCCAATCGGGGTTAATTGAAAAAATAATATATCTTAAAGAATACTGTACTACAGTATATGTTTGGTTATTTTTGTGTTGCATAGATTACCTGAGGCAAAAAGTGTAAAAGTAAGAAATAAAGCCTAAAAAAATTAAAGAGTAGGAATAATTTCATGGAAATCAGTGGCTGGATAATAAAATGCAAACAGTGTACTTCTTATGTAAAATACAATAAATAGACCTTTATTTTGGTAGAACCAAATCAATCTCACAGGATTGCTAACCAATCATTATTTTTATTCCATTGACCATAAGATGGTAACACACTGGATATGTACTGTAGCTACTGTAATAATCTCTGTTACACAGTTCTTAAACAAGATGCTCTGGACATCAAAGATAGCAAAGATGTATTTTTTAAAGCCTTTAAATTGGATAGTCAACTCCAGTCTTAAGGGGCCACCACAAATTAAGTCATTGACTGAGCCACTGATGAGCCACCTGTGCTGAAGCAGGGATATCCGTAAAACCTGACCTGTTGGTGACCCATGAAGACTGGACTTGGCCACTCCTGCTCTTAAAGGCTCAAGGGGTGAGGAGTACATTACAGATAAATGCACTACTGATCCTCTTGCACATAAAGTTATATTATTCTCTTTTTAGGGAAAGCATAACATGTTATAATATTGGTTTACCACAATACTGACTCTTCCTAAACATCATTTGAGTAAAGTATTCAGGAAACAACTCCAAATTCTTAAATACATTTTCCTTACATTTGTGTGTTTGTTTGTTTTTTCATACGAAAAATATGGAATTATTGGGTTTACAATGTTGTACTACAGAACTGAGGAGAAGTGGCTTCGGAAAAATCCCCAACTAGAAATTATTTCATGTGAAAGATGAGTCTCACTGCTTGTTTGTGGCTGCCAATGGATTGTGCAAATATACTTTGATATGCTTCCAATGAGTCTTAATTATTAGTAAGAAGATAATGATATAATTATGTGGACATCTATGAACAGTAAACATGCAGATGGATTTGTGAGATAAATGTCTAGGTCACCTCAGATACTATAATTAATGAAACAACAACACATTTTGTTCCTTACTGATTACATAAAGAAGTAAATGACATGACAGAGTTACAGCTGACACCTGTTGGTGACCAGATTTGTAAATTGTTCTCTGCTGTGAAATGTTAATGCTAATCCTATATACATCATGTAATAGATATAAAACATCTGCTCCAACCTTTTCAGTTCATTTCAACTAAAGGAAATAAGATGTTTGCCTCATTTCTAAATCAATTATGTCACGGTAATCAGGATTACATAATTTATTTTTAAATGCCTGCAATCAGTGCAGTTTACAGTATTTAAAATGTGTGAAACCAGCAAAAACGGCAAACATTTAAATTCCCACTATAAGGACACTGATGTGTCTGTATTTATGGTATCCCATGATAATAACACAAACATGGTTCTAGCCTGTACTCTATTAAATATTATATAGAGTTAATATTGCATTATGACTGATGCGTTGTTTTTACTTTTTTTTAGCCCTTGAACATATGTATTTAAAGTAGTAATATTAAATAATGTGAGGTATAATACTAAAGCGTTAAGATCCGATGAATAGTAGGAGCTAGGCTAAAAATAAATACTCAAATTAACTATCTTAGAAAAATAGGCCCATACTGTATAATAGATTACAGTAGTTTAATATATTTTTTTGCAAATAATTTCTATGTACGATGTATATTAGCCCCCGATTACATTTGTATTTTCCTCTTCATGTCCTATTTAATAATCACATTTATAGACTTAATAAAAATACCTAACTTTTCTTTTATTCAGATTATAAAATAACTTAACTCTTATGTCATACAATCCATTACAAAGCTGCCTCTCTGTACATTAACTGCAAAATATTCTTCATTTTCCCATTGTTCACCAACAAGTAGAAATACACTCACCTGGAAAATATTTCCTTTGGCTTTTTCTCGGTCCAGCACAGGCTTTGTCAGCCACTAAGTAATTTACATTAATACTAAGAAATAAAAATGTTTTTTTTTTCTGCCCACATGGTTTTTTTAAATAAACTAAAATCAGAATTTTACTTTCATTGTCAAACTAATTTCACTAAAAGATTTTAGATGTTGGGCAGGACTAGAGATGTGCAAATTTGTTCAAATGTGATTAACAAATGGTGATGCAAAATTTTAATTAAAAAAATCACCAAAATAACACATTTCTACTGAATATTTGTAGCAGGGAGTTAGAGGGAGAGAGCGTTGACACAGGCATCTCACCACATGTTGTATACATGAGTGTTATGGGATGTATATAAGTAAATCAGACACTCCCTTCTAATCTTAGAATTGCTCGCGAAATGACAAGGTTGCATCTTTTTCACGGCTGGAAATTGCAAAATTGGGGTGAAAGTTTCACACAAGTTTCACACATCTCTAGGCATGACTAGAATTCTCATGTTAGATTAAGTAACAATCTACTATGTATGCAAATTACATACAGTACAAGTGGTGTACTAATTATGTAAAACATCAAGATATAAACATCTTCAAAAACCACTAGAAAGAGAAAAATGATCGATCATCATCTTGGTTCTATTCTAGTACCAATGTCTCATTCTTCAAATTGTGCATTGTGTTTGTCAAAGAATTGAAATGGGGAAGATTTTTTTTTTGTATATGTAAAATAATCTATGTAAACTAAAAAAAAAATTGAATCAATGCAGGTAATCTGAACCTGCAGTCAAGTGTTTAATCCAAAAGAAGTAAAGTATATGCTTTAGCAAGGCTAACATAACACACGGTATAATTCTAAATGCTATTTGGCTCAACATAGACAACCATTTATGATGCTTTAGAAAAATGTCCTTAATGCAGCTTTCCACGTCTGTAAATGACTACATCCCATTATTTCCACATTCTCGATGTGCCCAGCACTTCTTTTGGAATGTTACAAAGAACAGGTCCATACCCCAGTCCTTTTTTAAAAGTAGCATTCAAAGCTTCACGGGCCAATTCTAGACAACACCAGAGTGCTCTTTATGTAGTGGGTCCTGTCAGTGAATCCCTGTACTGACATTGGTGTTGAAGGCTTTATTTCCTAAAAGGAACACAATTGATAGAGGTGTGAAAGGAACATTTTGTCTTCTACCAAGTCAAGCATATGTGTCTCCAGAATTCAATGCAGGGATTTCTGATTCATCTGCGTATTTTCCATTTAATTGTTCACTGTTGGAATCAGGACTGTAGAGGTAAATGGGAACCTCCGTTATGGATGTAGCGGTGTAGGACGTAGAACGCATCGAGCAGTGTTCTCTGCGCCTTTGGCCCCACTGGGTTTTGTATTGCATCCATTGCCTCTTCAGTGCTCCTTGTACCTAGGAAATGAACATGAAAGGTTTTATTTAAAATAATGCTGTATATTGCAATTTCTCTATCTGCAGTATATAACTAAAACACAATAAGAGATCTGTCTTGCCAACAATACCTATGGTTGATGCTTTCAAGGAGAGGGGGAACACATACACGCATGTTGGTAAAATTATGAAATAATGATATATGTTATACTACTTCTATAACTTAAATATTATTGCTACTACCACCTACAGTAACAATTCTAGCTAGAATAAATTTTAAGCGAGAATTAAACATGCAGCCTAATTGTTTGTGAAATTCCCCAGTACTGTTCTGTTTCACTGATAAAAACTGTATATATTTTCCTTACTTTTCATTTCTCTCCAAACATACATACTGTATTTGTATTTCCCATTTTTTTTTCTTCTGGTCCCTGCTATACTAATAGTCAGAAACATAAGTGTTTTCAAAACAAGTTTTAGTCTGCAGCTTTGTATTGACTGCACAATTATTGCATTGTATATTTAGTGATGGTGGTTGTAGTGCCATTTAGCTATGTTTTCAGACATACATTTGAAAAGCTGTTTATATGGTAAAAATAGTACGGTAATATGGTTAAAAAAATAAATAAGAAATACATGCCTGAAATCTTGGCCTGAATGGCAAATACAAGGGATGTTGATGACTGAATTATTTTAAGCAAAAATGTATACTTATACCATGCTTACTGACATTACATAGTATGCATTTATGTACTATACTGTATGTACAGTATATCTTTATTCTTATAGTGCCATCCATGTACAGTACATCGCGCTTCACAGCAGTATGACACATATTGGGAGAAAGCGCTTCAGACATGAACGCAACACTAGTAAAAGGAGTCCCTTCTCCGATGAGCTTACAAACTAGTTTGCCACAAGTATTTAAAATACAACATAGATTACTACTATGCACTTCTTTAAAAAAAAATAAGGGGATGGGGGGAGGGGGGAAATCATATAAATTTGAATCAATGAGAGAGAAAAATGAATCTAGCTGCAGAAAATCTTGGAACTCTAGTGTAGTTGAATGAAATACATTTTCTAACTGTTGAACATGTACTTGTAGCCAGTGTAAGATTGGTGTACATATCTCTTTCTCATGCTGGCAGTAAACCTGGTAAGTATGCAGGAATGCCAGTAGTTATCATGGAGGTTTGCCCTCACACCCTGGTGAGGTGTCATATGTTCCCAAAGGAAGTGACAACATGCATTGTGCCCCCACTTAGTGGTACAGAGCAGGTTTGTTCTCTGGGGGGTGATATAAGACACAGCACTGCCTAAAGTTAGAAGTCAGTTTCCTGTTGTTGTGCTGCCTGTTCACTGAGAGGCACGTGAAGGTTGCAACAGTGTTGCAGTGTCTCCTGCTAGCTGTGAGTCAGTAAGCAGACGCAGCAGTATTAGAGGAGCTGGCAGAGTTAGAGGAGCTGACAGACAGAGCAGCTCAAGAGAGAGACAAAGCAGCTCAGGAGAGGAGGTTACAGCAGCCAGAGAAGCTGGGGAATCTCTCTCTGAGAGTAAAGGTGGAAAGCAGCTCTATTAGGGACAAGGGACCTTCCTAAGAGAGTGCTGCAAAGAGATGAGTGGCTGAGCTTTTATCTGTGAGGGGCAGCTTGCCCATACCACCATGCAAATAAAGATGCCCTTGTTAAAGATACCTCCACTGGGTGAGTGTGAAGTTACTCAGCAGTGGATGGCACCACCAAGAAGGAGTTCCTCACCAGGACCATCTCCCTGCGGAAGCACAGATCCTGATGAGGTGGAGGCGCTGCACATGAAGTAAGTTGGACTCGCACCCACTACCTCAGCTACCTGTCCTGATGACATCCCCTAATAACACCAAGCGGGAGACTCAAGAGTCCTGTTACTTGCAGGTGCACCACCACACACGCCTTGTAATGGGGGACTGGTTAGACTACACGGGCCAATATGAGATTGGGTGGGTCAGGCCAGAGGGAACACCCGTTACAATTGGAGGCGCTGCTGAGATACCTGTTAACAGGACAGGCTTTTGCTAGGCACACATAAGGAAAGAGAGAAGTGTCTGCTGCCACTTTGTGCTGCGTGGGACGGAGCCAGGGGTAGTCAGGGAGATGCTGGAGCTGCATGCCGCAAAGACGCCTTGGGATCCGTAAGGGGTTAGTGAGTCTGGAGCCGGGGGCTATTGCTGTTCTAGTCGCCTTGAGGTAGCGCTAGCGGGGGACGCCTAAAGGGGTAAACTGGTAACTGAGAGCAGGAATTCTGGATGGGTCCGCACTAGGCTAGCCAAAAGTAGGTCGACGCCCAAAGTACTGCATGGAAGAGCCAGAGTATTCTAGTCTCCATTCCAGATCACTTACCAAGGAGCACAGACTGGAGGAACGTGTTACAGTAGACACAGAAAGAGAGAGCCTAGCCTGAGGTAGTGCAAACACGAGTCAGATCTACATTAGGTACACAAGGTGGTGCACAAGGCATTTTATTGCATCGGTGTGGCAGCTGCCCCGCAGAGAGGAGCTCCATGTGCGATAACAGAAATTATAACAGAGAAAAGAATGGCGACCGCAAGAATGGAGGCTCTCTCAAGCAGTGAGTCACACCAAAGATGGCGGCTCCCGCCAAGTCGGGAGAGCACCAGGACTGTGCAAGAAATTGTTGCAGAGTATTGTCCGGGTTGGGTGTGGGTGCCAAAACCTGAAATCCGCCCCTGCACTGTGAGTAGTTCAGCACAGAGTCAGAACCACTCCTTGGTAGAAAGTGTCCCTTCTCGAGAGAGCCCCGTCAGAATGGAGGATCTGCAGAGCGCAGAAGGTCCAGGATGGCAGGGGGCAGAGAGAACCGTCAGAATGGAGGATCTGCAGAGCGCAGAAGGTCCAGGAAGGCGGGTAAACGAGGAACATGCATATGACCTGTGCGTGGAAGAAGAACAAGCTACAGAAGAGACTTCTGTGAGCCTGTTGGAGACTGGCGTGACAGCCGTGGCTGCGCCGGGTTTGTCCTGTCTATACTCTCGGGAAAGTAACCTCGAGGCTAGTGAGGACGACAGTGTTGCTAGTTGGGAGGAACGAAATGGACTTTGTTATCATTCAATATACAAACAGCCAAACGCTACCTCAAATGTGATGCAGAAAGATAATACAAACCAAAATGGCGGTTCCCGCGTTCCCGGGACACCGCGTGGGCCAGCTGCAGAAAGTCTTGCAACTTTGCAGCTTGCTAATCGTTGGCCAGGATTGGTGCCAACGAGAAAACTCCACCCCGTTGGGGAGTTTGGCGCGAAAGCTGGAGCCGCGCCCTCATGGACTATGACTGACTCCGCCCCTGTGCTGGGTCAGCCTACAAGTCTACGAGACCCTCCTCTAGAGTCCACCAGGGGGAGTGAGCACATTGAACTACCAGTAGCAACTTCTGTTCCCCCTAAGAAAGAAACAGAATGCAGCGAACCACATCCGCAGTTGTATGGTGTTTGGCCAGCAGAGGGACTGTATGTAACATTTCTTTTGTGCCCGTGCTTACAGAAAGACCTTAAACTCTCTGGTGGTATGAACTTTGATCCCTATCAGCGACCACGAGGGGTTCAGGTAGTGAAAGTCGAAGGAAAAAGGTACGTCCGGTGCCTATGCCCCAAGTGTGCTTTTCCTGATGGCGAATTGAGCTGGGGACCCAAGTGTGCCTGCTGCGCGGCACAGTTCCTAAAACCAGTGCTGCTGTGTGCTACGGAACCCGTAGCGGAAGATGCGGCTAACCAGCCTACCTCAACTACAGAGGGCCCGTGCGCCCTAACCGCGGCTCCAGATCCGGTTCCAATACCGGAACCCCAGATGATGGAACCATTCCTGACGGAATCAACGAAGGGTAAGGTGACTGCCCAGGGAGAAGGGGGATCGCTACCACTGGTACCGCTGGAGCAGGACCGCTTCAGGCCGATGGCCATCAGCGAATGCGAAGCACCCCGACGCTGTTCCCCTGCGGAGATGTCCCTATCCCCATCCTGTACTACTGAAGACAGTAGTCAACCAGCTGTGGTGATGCGCCAGCCGGCGGACCACACAAGTGAAGCTGAAGATAAAGAGACATTTATCCCATCGGCTGAGGACCATGATGTAGGCCCGTGTGCTCTACAACAGTCAGTCCGGCCTACCACAGAGGAACCCATCGCAAGCCAGCGGAGTGGTGAGGAACCTCTTAACCCCCCACAGGCGCCGGTGGTGGCAATGGCGGATGTCGTTCTGGAGGAAGAGGTTCCGATTGGGAACCCAACGCAAGATGGCGGCGAGTCCAGCGAGATGGCCGTGTCCTCTCGGCCAAGCAGCTGTACCCGGTTGCCTGGGACCGAGAAGAGCCAGCAGGCCCTGCGGAAGCCTGGGAGTAAGGAGGCGAGTGAACCGGAGTGCCAGTCCGATGGTACTGGGCAAGGTAGCGAGAAGTTGCGGGTCGTAGCCCCGCGTATGCCGGCAGTGTTTCCCTATGCCCAACCCCAGACCATAGTTAAAACTCCTGCCCCTGTCACTTTTTCCTATGGGTCCCAGTCTAGCCAAGGGTTGTCTGGGGAGTCCCGAGCCACTTTTGAAGAATGGACTGGGGAAAATCTGGACTGGGGTGACTGTTTTGTCTCCGATGAGGGGTCGGGGAGGGAAATGTCTATGCAACGAATGTTATACTGCACTAATGATGACAATCGTACTGTTATGGTGGGATGTGATTCTAAGAGCATTGGGACAAATTTTGGGTCTCCAGGGACATTGGGAGTTTCATCTGGGGATTTGGGTAATGTTGCTCATATGGTGCCTATTGCCCGGGGAGCCCCCTATGTGCCCTCACTGTCAGAAAGAGTTATTAGGGATCGCCAAAAGTTGGTACGTAATTTTCATCGTCCCTGGGAGAACGAACTTATGTTTGAAATGGGTTCCCTTGATTCAGAAAATTGGGATCCTGGCGGGTTAGATGAGACGTGGTGTAGTCAAGAGGGGGTAGTCTACATCTCCCAGAGAGGCCTTAGGGAGGTGTATGGGCATGATCTTCTCAGTCCACTAGCATCCAAGCCAGAGTTGTGGGCTGATTGTGGGTGTCTAGTATGTCCCCTAGAGTGTTACAGCATTGATGCTCTAAGCCCAGTGGACCATGCTGTGCGCAAGCCACCTTAAGAGGGTAGAGTAGTCCCAGTAATGGATACTCCAGCATGGGGTAATCCTAGTTGTTATACATCTAAAGTTAGGATGTATCTGTTATTGTATGATGAAAAGATATGTACTGTAATGTGTTGTTATGTTTTGCAGTGCTACCTGAAGGAAGGTCCGCAAATTTAGATCCCAGCCGGGACGTTGGGGTTCCACCAGGGGGAGAATGTAGCCAGTGTAAGATTGGTGTACATATCTCTTTCTCATGCTGGCAGTAAACCTGGTAAGTATGCAGGAATGCCAGTAGTTATCATGGAGGTTTGCCCTCACACCCTGGTGAGGTGTCATATGTTCCCAAAGGAAGTGACAACATGCATTGTGCCCCCACTTAGTGGTACAGAGCAGGTTTGTTCTCTGGGGGGTGATATAAGACACAGCACTGCCTAAAGTTAGAAGTCAGTTTCCTGTTGTTGTGCTGCCTGTTCACTGAGAGGCACGTGAAGGTTGCAACAGTGTTGCAGTGTCTCCTGCTAGCTGTGAGTCAGTAAACAGACGCAGCAGTATTAGAGGAGCTGGCAGAGTTAGAGGAGCTGACAGACAGAGCAGCTCAAGAGAGAGACAAAGCAGCTCAGGAGAGGAGATTACAGCAGCCAGAGAAGCTGGGGAATCTCTCTCTGAGAGTAAAGGTGGAAAGCAGCTCTATTAGGGACAAGGGACCTTCCTAAGAGAGTGCTGCAAAGAGATGAGTGGCTGAGCTTTTATCTGTGAGGGGCAGCTTGCCCATACCACCATGCAAATAAAGATGCCTTTGTTAAAGATACCTCCACTGGGTGAGTGTGAAGTTACTCAGCAGTGGATGGCACCACCAAGAAGGAGTTCCTCACCAGGACCATCTCCCTGCGGAAGCACAGATCCAGATGAGGTGGAGGCGCTGCACATGAAGTAAGTTGGACTCGCACCCACTACCTCAGCTACCTGTCCTGATGACATCCCCTAATAACACCAAGCGGGAGACTCAAGAGTCCTGTTACTTGCAGGTGCACCACCACACACGCCTTGTAATGGGGGACTGGTTAGACTACACGGGCCAATATGAGATTGGGTGGGTCAGGCCAGAGGGAACACCCGTTACATACTGTATGCTTGTGATGTGGTGGTAATATCGGCAGCAATACACTTCCTTTCAAAATGCACATTTTGTGTAGCGGGGCTTGGATATACTGAGAATGTGAGCAGGTCAAGTTTAAGGTTGAGAAATGTTGAACCTCAAAAGGATGGCATTTGATCGTTTTTGATAAAAAGGGTCAGTTTTAAAAATAGACACATTCATCTGCAATAAGAGAGGTCTTCAGACTATTTATTAAATATGAAAGTCCTACAGAGCACAGTGGTTTGTCAGTGTTTTTCATATGTAATAAATTGTCTGGGGACCTTTCTTATTCAGAGAAGTGCGCCTATCTTTTATCTGGATGAAAATGTGTACAGTGAAAGCTAGTGGAGATCCCACATGATGATATCCAGCACCCAGTAAATATACCTATTGAAAATTAACAGGAATTGCAGGGCAAATATTATTACTGTATTTTCTGTTTTTAAAATAGATAAACTTAAATGATTTTCCTAACCAAAATTATTAGTTTCAATATCTCTGTTAAAATATGTACAGTATATACTAAAAGTTTCATTGAATAAGACATACAGTATTGTAACCACGCAGACTTTTGGGGTCCCTTCTTTCTATGTGGATTGGTGCTGCCAATGTAGGTGTTATCAGTAAACAGAATACAGGAACATCACTTTTAACATTTTATTAGCAGGCAACATAAATTAGCTCTTTAACAGACAAATCAAATAAAAACCTAACTCCCCACCCAGGAGCCCTGACTGTCTGAATTTTTACTGCTGCTCTGCCTTACCAGCCTAGAACTAACTAATTCCAGTGCCAGTTCTGGAACCCTTCCTGACAGTCTCTCCCAGCTTTCTGCTGCAGGGTCTACAAAGAGGGATTCTCCTTCCTAAACCTAGGAGCTCTAGGGAATACCTCATTTTCCCTCACCCCACCCAGTGTCAGTGAAGCTCTGCTCCATATAGTTTCTTTAGGGTGCCTGATTAGAGCACCTGGCTTGCATACATGGGCTGCATAGAAATCTGGCCGGGTTTCTTATTAGCCCCAGCTTGTGTTCTTCCCACTGGGCCTCCATCACAAATCCTCTTCCCAGCTCAGCATCTTGGGGTTGAGCGACCATCACCATGAGGCAATGAATCATGGTGATGCCGCGTTTGCCCTTCCTGGGGAATGGTAATCCAGCTAGTGGATATCAGTCCTATGACAGAACTGGCGATTCATTCTAAGCTTTTTCCCAAGTTTTGGAATTTCACTCTGAAGAATGGAGGGCTCCAGCTCTACTATCTTTTTCTGGGACAAGCTTAAATGACCCACTGTTGATTAGTGGAGCTCTTCTTTAGCTAACTGCTCAGCCTCCTTTAGAAGCTTTACGTCAATATGTCTTTGGCAACTAGACAACATCTTCATGAGTTTCAGCAAAACCACCCACATCTACCAAAAACCATTGACTTTCTTGGTCAAGTCATTCAACTGCTCACTGAACAGCCATAGCTCAATCTTTAGAAAGACATTTGCACTTTTTTCCCACTGTTAGCATCTCCGCCAAGGCAACTTTCTCAGCTATGTTACCATCAATAAATTATGTACTTTGTGTTGCTCCATGTGAATCAGTGTCTTGGCATCCAAGTCCTGTAATAACCGTTTCAGCAGGTCCTGGTGTTGAATCTGTCTCCTGTAGATAAATGGCTGTACCATGTGAAGATGCCTAAAATTGCTTGGGAGACTCTGTAACTAGCTGTAGGATTACCTCCAAAGCTGTGCACAGACTCAGGATTTTCTCTTTATTCTCTTGCTGACTTTTACACAGGGTCATCTGGGCTGTAAGCAGGGCCTCCAGGGATACTTTGGTGCAGCTCAGCTCAGTCTGCAGCTCTGTTCTGCAGGAGGGGGTGGGGAAGGGAACTGACTGCTCAGATGCTCCTGCAGCTGCGGCATGTCATTACTAGTCTGGAGACTTTCTGCTGCAGAGCACTCTGCTTCTTCTCAGCCTGTTTGTCTTGGGCCTCCTGCAGTTGCAATCCTTTTCTCATTATCCATTTTTGCTAATTTGATTGCCCTTTTGCAATTTTTGTTACATTCCTTATAATTTTGATATGATGCCTCCGTCCCTTCTGACTTTAAGTATCTAAATGCCTGCCTCTACTTTTCCATTTTCTCCCCTACCAGTTTATTTAGCCACATTGGTTTAGACTTGTTTCTTTTCTATTTATTACCCAAGGGTATACTCTGATATGTGTGCTTTTCTAACAACGTTTTAAAGACTGCCATTTATCTTCAAATATTTTTCCCTGCAAAAAAGTGTGTGTGTGCCGAGCACACGCATTTTAAGTGAAACTTCTTTGTCTATTGTCACTGTTTTGTCACATAAATTGTATTTGTGATGGTGATGTTTTTAATTAAAAATCAACACAATTTAAGTGCCATAATGCAAAGAAGTTTCACTTACGCATGTTTTGGCTATTTGCCACTTCTATATTTATAGTAACTGTGAATTCCTCGTGTGTGTGCATCACTGTGTGTGTGTGCGTCAGACAGTGTGTCAGTCAGTGTGTGTGTGTGTGTGGGGGTATACAAATCCTGGGGTATACTTCTGTGTGATCCATCTCTAGGTCATGAACTGCCCAGAAGAGCCCCAGTTATATTCAAGAAAGATACTAATAAAGAATCTACTGGCACCCAGTAAATAAACATAAGGGTCAATCTGGTTTGTCTTTTGGAAATTTTAAATGTAGTCGAAATCGTTGCATCATGTGTAAACACGTATGCATTAAAGGAACATTTGTGTCATATTCTATGGGGAGCAGCCATCATTCAAAGGCATAGTCATTTTCTCACCGCTTACTGTATGTGGTCTACATGTTATACTTTGACTGTGGCTGTCTATCTATTGGGAGAACTATACACCCTTTAAATGTGAGATTTCTAGAACATAGGAGAAATATCATTAACGGGCACACTTTGAACAGTCTCTCTAAACATTTTCATCTGTCACAACAAGGACCTGGCCACTTTAAAGTCATGGGACTTGAGCATATCCCATCTTCTTAACTGGGTGGGAACAGGTTCAATATGTTATGTATTAGAGCAGGGGTGTGCAAACTGGGGGGCGTGAGATTTTTTTTTTGGGGGGGCGCGGTGGTTACAGAGGCCCAGCGCTCTTCCCCAAAGCATTTAAATGAAATGCCAGGGAGCGGGTCGAGACCTCTGTATCACGTGACATGATGTCACTCACATAACCCCGTTGCGTCATGGGATGCCGGTTTCTGGGTAAGGGAGAGCGCGAGCACTGGGGCTGAGCAGACAGGGGGCACAGCGCAGAAAGTTTGCACACCCCTGTATTAGAGAATCCAATTGGATCTAGATTTTTTAATTATATCTCCAGAAGCTCTAAATGAGAGTTTTGACACTAGCACTCTAGTCTTATAATGTAAATTTCTCTAATTTCGGTCTATTGTAATCTTCTATTGAAACTTCGTTTTTTTCATATATTTAATGAATTTTTCATAAATTGTGTATATTCTCTGCAATTAATTTTTTCTCTTTTGCAACCGTATTGTAATTTGGATATCGTAAGTTATTCAGTTTAATTCACAATTTTTACAAGAATAGTCTTGTTGTATATAGATAGAATTAAATTATATATTGATGCTACAGTAGTTTAGTTTTTCTCTCTTAATCTTAAAAATGTTAGTTTGTATATACTAATATTGTAGGTTAGTTTATTTTTAAAATCAATTTCTTAATTTACTTTAGATATTTACTTTAGATATTTAGATTGCCTTTATCTTTTGGCCTATGGTACCATTTTTTATACCATGGTTTTGCAATGATTATTTTAGGTTTGTGGGAGCATTTATTTACCGATTATCATAGTTAGGATCATTGCCAAGCAATAATGGTGTGAGGTTCCCTGTATGTAGGTAACCATCAGGTATATTGGGAGATCTGGACTGTGACTGCTCATATCCCTGAGGAAGTCACATGGACTATGATAAAACGCATTGAGATATTTGTTGGTACATGATACGTCATCACGTTCCCGGGGGCTGGTGAGGTCTAGCAAGGTTTGTTGTTGTTGGACACTTGTGTTTCCCGGTGAAACTGCTACTTCTTTATTGGAGATCAACACACACTGGACCTCTTTGCCTATGATGCGCATGCATCTGGATGAATTGACCTGAGGATCGTGACCTGCTACCCATGTTATTGTTGTGAAATTATTTCTCCAACGTGCAACTTATTACTATTTTTGTGAGTGCATACCACCTTTGGTTTTATTTGCAATATTAAATTACCCATACAGTTGTATGCTGTGGCACACGCTTCTTATTTTATACATAGGCAGACAGACACACAGAGACAAACACATGCCATTCCAGTGTAACATGGTTATTCTAAAGGCTGATTAGATAACAGTAACAGTGGATTCCCCAAGGATAACATGTACCACTTTTTTACAATCACAAGTCATAATAAAAAAAATAATGGGCCATATAATGCCCCTGCTGTAAGAACCTCAGTTGCTCCGCCAACAAAAGCAGTGCCTAATTAGTACACATATTACTTCGCTAATCAAGGTGATTTGAGGGTGGTGTAGAGACTCATATTTGTATTATTTACTATCCATTTGTTTTATTGAACTTTACTGCTTTAGGGATGAGTTGTGGAATAGATACAAATTAACTGTCTACTCAATCTAAAAAATTACAGATAACTGTGGAATACTGTACATGCACATGCACATGCACATGCACAAGGCAAACAACACTGGCAAAATAACAATACTGTACTATTCTGATAATTCTTTTCAAAACACATCTGGCCAAATCTCTAAGAACTGTAAATCCACCAAAGTTATCCCAGTTTTCAAATGTGGTGACAACATTTTTTATCTCCAACTACCTGCACTACCCAAAATCATGGGGAAATGTTTCCATTCCCAGTAAAGCAACTATTACAAAGTCAAATTTCCTTTGTGCATTCCAATCTGGCTTTCAACCAAATGACTCTACAGTAACAGCCCTCTTAAAAATATGCCATGGGATCCAATGTGGAATAGTCCTAGATTTTGCAAAGGATGTTGATACTTTTGACCATGCTATAATGTTAAACAAGTTCCACTGCTCTGGAAATTTTACTGTAATCTGATTTTTCAAAGGTCAAAAACTGGATCATTCAAAGCAAACTGTTTTGGGACTAAGGCTACATTTCTAGAGATCCTCATGAAAGAGTTTCTGATAAGACCTAACTGTAACACTACTGTAATCTTGTCCACAGTTACTAGCTGTAAATATTTGGGTATGTTGCTAAACTCCCATCTAACATTTGGTTTGTATATTGACAAACTGTCATCCCAAATCTATTCCAAACTGGGTGTAGTTACATAAAAATAAATCCTGCCTAAACCCCTTTGTCAGAAAGCACATTGCACAACAGATGATAATGCCAATTATTGATAATGAGTACACAGTGTACCACTCCAAATTCACCTAAGCAAACTTCACAATCTTTACAACTCAATATGCAATTTGTCGTACTATGTAGCATAGCATATTGTCTGATACCCGAGAAGCCTGAGGCGCCAGAGGATTAATGCTGTGGGGTGGGGGGTCCAATTCGGAAGCATGGACTACCAGCAGCCCGACCGCACACAGACAATGTTTCCGGAGGTGGCAGATTTTTGCTGTCTTTGCTATGGCTCCAGAGACGGTTAGTCGTCCTACACCTGTATAACACCCACCATTGTGATATGTTAATTGTACTAGTTTGGATATCACAGACGCAACATACATTTTTCATGTCATCTTCAAATACTTTCTGGACAAGTTACCCAATTACTTGAGCAGGCTTGTGACTCTTACTGCACACAGCACTATCGCCTGAAGAAACCTGCTTAGGCCTCGGTTCTGCTGCGCTCGGTGGCGCGGGCGGCCACACGCGTGTTCCCCACCAGCAGGGGAATCCTGCGGAGCCGTTCCCCCCTGGCTGCACAGCTTACTACACGCTGTGGCGCGTCAGCCGCTATGGGATACAAGAGAATGGTGTTCTCTAGCATTGACGCGTCACGTGGTGTGGCTGTGAGCCAATGGGGAGGGGAGGCTTCAGGAGGAGGAGAGGCTTCGGGGAGCGGGGAGAAGTGTGGAATGAAAGCAGCGTGAGTGCCTGTCTGTGTGTGTGTATGTGTGTGTCTGAGTGCCTGTCTGTGTGTGTGTCTGAGTGTGTGCGTGCCTGTCTGTGTGTGTGTATGTGTGTGCCTGAGTGCGTGAGTGCCTGCCTCTGTCTGTCTGTGTGTGTGTGTTGGTTTACTTACCCGAGCCGTGGAGGGAGGGGGGGAGAGTAGCGGGTCCCTCCGCTCAAGCCACGCCCCCCCTCCCGCTCAAACCTCCCACTCCCGCCCACCTCCCGCTCCGGCTCCCGCTCCCTACAGACCGCATATCACGGTCTGTGTATGTCAGCGCCCCGCCTGTCTGCAGTGCGGGCACGCTGACTCTGGGAGCGGGGCCTTAGCCTTACTGTTCCAAGGCTCAATATAAAATCCAGTGACTTTTCTTTCTATTACTGAACACCCCACAATTTATCTGAGTCTCTTAAAACCACTTCCTGTATAGATTCTTTCAAGAGTTTGGCTGTTTCCTACTTTAAACATGATTGTTACTGTAATTTATAATGTTATCAGCTTAATATTTTGTACCCAGAACATACTTGAAAAAAAAAAAAAAAATATTTTATAAATAAATAAAAATGTGTATCATCATATTCATTATCCTCCATGTAAAGCAATTATAATGAATACATGATCTTCCACACTCAGACATTTTGTGGAGGAGGAGATTTCAACGTACAGTATCTTTAGAATGCACAGCAGGAGTATGTTCAATGTTCCACTTAAATCTTCATAGATGACACCATTATTATTAAATATCATTACATAAAAAAGTGGGGGTTTCTGAACTGTTTTTAACAGTATTGAATAAACGTAATGGTTTTATTTTTACTATTACATGCATTTCTTTTTTTTTGAATGGTTGGGACGCCATTAAGCAAGTAGCATAATCACAGACATGACAAAAGTTATACACACAACCTTGAAAAAACTATGATGCACACTGTTATTTTTTTCTATTTCTAATACAAATATTTTTTTAATAAAAATAATTTCACTAAACACACTTTTAGCACATCAAGAAAAAGTTGATATAAGAAGTGAAAATATAAGCAATATGTGAGATATTAAAAAGGGTAGAAAAAATATATGGTTACCATCACTATTTCATTAAGATGGAAAAATAACCCTGTACCTTTTCTGCACACCGTTTTGTTTTACACTACTACTCATCATTTCTGATTATCTTGCTCTTTCCTACACCCATTTTCTTGGCCTCCAACTACCCTAGTCTGATATCCTTGTCTCTCCCTTCTCATCTAGTCCGATTCGCTGGGTCTGTTCATAATTCCCTGTTGGTTGGTTCGTTACATAAAGAAAAAAAAACTTTTTAAACTTGTATTTTATTGGGTTTTTTTTACACATGTTATTTTTGGGAGGGGAGGGATACTTTGATGTCAGAGGCTTTAACTTAGGACCTCCATATAAACAGTGATGCTTTATTGGAAATGTTTGTAAACTGAGACGTGGCAGATTTTTGTCTGCCTTTTATTTATTTTAAATACCAACCTCCTCTGCTTTAATACTGTACTTCCTAACTAGTTTTCTGACATGGAAGAGACATTGAATTATGCTTACATTATAATATGCATTCATCAAGAGAAGCCCCATGCTGTAAATTACAAGTGTAAACAATTATTAGCAATACTTATACTTGTCTGGTTTTTTTAAGACATCAATCTCAGTATCAAAACTCTCACTACCATTAGTTGGCAGATGTAGACCAATTTACGATCTCCAGAGCCGCGGGATGAGAAGTAAAACACAGCTGTTCTGGGGACAGTAAAAGCTGTGACTGCCTGCTTCTGTTCAAGGAGAGATGTCGCAATGTGGGGATGCCACAGTCCGGATTCCGCGGATTCCTGGCAGTGGGAACATTCGGTCTGGCTACATACAGTATGTACTTGGGTCCTGCATTTCACTGCAGCTTTAATATTGACTGCAAGTACAGTAAAAACTAAGGTTTCACAAAGGAAGACTGATGTATATACAGTTATTTTCTTTACCAGGAATAAATACTTGACATACGTTAGTTAGTTATAACTTTAATAAAAAATAAAAAAAATCAGGTATAAGGTATAAGATATACTTTAAGGCATGTGTAACGGGTATTCCCCCCCCTCCCAATCGCAGATCTGATGTGGGTGCAAGGAACATACGGTGTTACCATAGGTGTGGTGCATTACCTGTTGGGTCGCAGGAGGGCTGAGCTTCCGCCACGGGGAACCTGGGGCAATTATACTAGGGGTAACCACTTACTCAATTCAGCGCCTCCACCTGCGATGGCTCCCACCAGAGGGGGAGTGGTTCCTCGCAGGACAATACAATAATCACATACACGGGAATATATATATCAACGAGTGACTTTACTAACAAGCAATATAACATATCACGCAATACCTTTATATAACCTGTGTCCCTCTCTAGAGGAGACACCTACTGCGTCGCGCAGGACGCTTCCCCAACACCAGGTGATCCCACCCAGTGTCCCGAGAATCCCACCCAATGTCCCGCATTCTTGGAGAGAACGTGGGTGACTGCGCAGTCACAGTTACACTAAGGGGCCCGTTGGTGCACTTA
Organism: Ascaphus truei; assembly: GCF_040206685.1. Taxonomy (NCBI): domain Eukaryota; kingdom Metazoa; phylum Chordata; class Amphibia; order Anura; family Ascaphidae; genus Ascaphus; species Ascaphus truei. The sequence goes on along the minus strand of NC_134484.1, from coordinate 402,342,232 downwards.
TGACTGTATGGTGGTACCTGCCGAGCACTCCGGTACTCGGATCAGCAACTGGCTTCGCAAAGGGTCAGACGTGTGATGAATCCGTCTGATCCTCCAACCGAACTCCTTTGTACGCAGACCGCCAGGGCGGTCTCCCTCTGGAATAGTCTCTGCGGACCCCAACGTGGGTCCGAACCGCTTTACAGGAACCGCATCGTCCGCTGAGTCCCTAACTAACACTTGGTACTAACGTGACAGGAACCCTAACCTAGGGCCTGTCCCTGTAGTACAGCAACCTAAAGTGGCTTTGGGGAAAACTCCTAGGGGCCTAACGGGGGGTTAATAACCTGCCCCACTCCCCTAACTCTTCCCAGCCCTGACTGTACTTACTAATACCTAACGAGTCCCAGCGCCTACAGTAGCAAGCTGTAGCTCACTGGATGCTGACAGCCAACGTGCTGCGCAACAAGGTGCCTGCCTGTCAGACCTCACAGCACTAACAGCCGTGACTCTGACAAGGCAGCACTCTATACTAAGGGCAGCGTCCCTATCTTGGGCCTCCCTAAGCACTTACCCACTAAACTAGTGGGGAGTTGGGGCCTACCTGGGGTGTAGGTACCTATATGGGGCAGGAGCTGCACTCGCTCCCCGCACCCTTCCTTCCTTCACAGCTCCCTGACTCCAACTCTCTGTAACCTTTCTTTCCCAGCTCCCACTAATGTAAGTGGCAGGGTCCCTAACCTGAGGGCTGCCCCTGGCAACACTCACCTTACTGGGGAGCTGAGCTATCTCGGGCCCTGGGGGTGCTGGCCTAGTACACGGAGTCCCTGACTCCTGTACCCTACCTCCTTCCCTGGGCTGCTCCGGTCTCTGACTCACTAGCCTGCTCCAACAGGACAGGGCACAAAAAAACGGGACTGTCCTGGCAAAACCCGGACGAATGGTCACCCTAAGGTTGTAGTAACCCTGTTGTACCATCCGCATACTGTGTCTGCATTCTTCCTTCCGTCTGACCGTAGGCCACACGTAACACATTAAGTTATTGATAGGGGCTCAGGCCCCTACCTCAGCAATAGTCATGCCTGAGGGCTAAAAAGGAGGGGTTATATGTATAATTCAGAATTAAATGCAGTGACCTGTCCAAAATAGATTACTCTGACTTTACTAAAGATCTGAGTCAATAGGTTAGCAAATTAAAATCTTGTGCATGCTTTTTTTGCATTTAAAAATGTTACTTGTACTAAGTAAAGAAACAGGGAAGATACCCGCTCAATCTGTAGAACGAGCAGGTGCACTAGAGAGGGGAATTACAAAGAACAAAACCTGTCAAAAGGTACCCATCAGGTGGGACGACAGCAGAAAAGTCCCAAAAGCGTGCACTCATTGCTAGTTTGAGATTAGAATTGTGGGACGGCTGGTCCCTTGTGGAACGTGGCACAGCCTGTTACGACGCACTATATATAGGTGAACAGTGGAGAAGACAGATGGTCCTAAGTGATGAAAAATTGGATTGTTAATAATATATTAAAAGCAATTTATTAATACAATTAAAATGATGGGGACCACATATAGACAAACAAACACCAGACACAACTCACAGGCCATATATTATGGCCAATATAGCTGGCAAGTAAGCACAAACATTGGTGTGTGTAGGACGAGTGTGTGAGTGTCCAGTGAGGAGGGAATCGTATTAAATAAGTATCCCTAGACACATACCCCTACACACAGGGGATAGAGGGAGTACGTGTTTTGCGTCCGTTGGACTGGGAATCTGGGATGGGGACAGTGGAGTAATAGATTGCAGGGTACCTTTCCCTCCCCCCCACCCCCCTCCACACGTATTCCCTCTATCCCTGTTGACTTATTTCTAATTTTTTCAACCGAGGGGTGTCAGAAAACTCTATTAAATCATGTTAAAAACATAAAGCTACATAAACAGGAATACACATTATTTCCCCCTGTTAATGCTGTAAGCTAAGGAAACAATTGAATTGCTTGATTTAATCATGAGTTTAAAATCAGGATTTTTTTTTTTTAGTATTTTAGTAAGGATGGAATCGGATTATATTAAGACCATCAAGCCCTGAATGATGCATCATTTGAGGCCGTAGAATTTTAAAGTATTGTAGGAGTATTAGTGGCCTATTCCAGTAGCTTCGATAAGTCAGTTATCGACACTTTTAAGCCCTTCTCGAGCGAGTTTGCATGTGTAGCTATTCAGAAAGCTCTGATAACATGCTAAACTCGCTAAAAACCTGCTTCTTCCCGATTGGCCGCACTCACGCTCAGACAAACCAAGCGGGAGCTCCAAAAATTCTCAAACTCAAAGTTTTTTAGATATTGAGCTATTCAGGTAGCTCTGAGATTCACATTGCGGCTGCAACTTGCAGGTTCTGATCTGATGAGATATGTGATATGACTGATGGAGACAATGTATTCTTACTACATCGGATTGAAGCCGAGTGTCTCTGGAGCTGACACAAATTAACATCAGCTCTGGAGACCCCCTGATTCCATCCTATGTAATAAAAATACATTTACAGGCAGCTTCACTACCTTAGCGGCTAACTGCTAAGGGAATGAAGGGGCTAAATATCTATGCCTGGTTTGTTGGGGATAGAGGGGTGGGTGACGGTGATATTTGACTTGTGATGGGTGTTTAGGCCTTGCGGGGGAGTTGCGGGAGGAGTTAACCCCTTCCTTACCTTAGTGGTTAGTACTGCTAAGGTAAGGAAGGAGTTAACCCCTCTCGCTACTCACCCGGTAGGTCTAAACACCCACCACGGGCCAAATACCACCTTCACCCACCCCCTCTACTGCCAATAAACATTAAAATATAATACAACAACCAATACTATCCAATACACCCATTGATTGTGAGTGTGGTTACCTGTGCCTTAATATGAGCCATGGTAACCCCAATAGCAATGAATGGGCACCTTACTACCCAACCCCTCTATCCCCAACAACGCCCTTCCCCCCAATACATACAGCATAGTAATGGACAAAATCCCTATTATCCACACCTGGATAATAGCGCATTTGCCCATTAAAAATAAACCATTACCCAGGCAGCATAAAGTAAATTAAAGTTGTACTTACCCCTGCCAGGATGAAGGCTGCACTCGTCGTCATCTTCGTCCTCCGTGGGAAGCAACATTAAAATGAAAAACTAACTACTGGCCACTAACCCCTTAATTACTTTAGCGGTTATTAACGCTATAGTAATTAAGAGGTTAACCCCACCCATTACCCACCCGAGAGGCCTAACCACTACCCCTTACCCCCTCTACCCCTATCATCACACATACCGTACAAATTGGCAAAAGCACTAGTAGCCAAAAATGGCTAATAGCTTGTTTGTCTATTTGTTTTCAAAATAAATACACAATAAAATAACATTTACATAACAGTACAATACCTTACACAGTAGCCAATAAACCCATTGATTGTCACTGTGGTAACCTATACCCACAATATGGCAATGAATGGGCAACAAAAAAATTAAAAACAACAACTTTTTTAGGGCTCGATATTGATCTATAGGATTCACTGTGCATTTCTTTGTGGTGGTCCTGTAACCTGAGGATCTTGGGAGACTGCTTTGAGGATGGGGTAAGTGGTTTTAATTATTCATTGTCATGAGCTACTTTGTGTGACATTTCAATCCCCAATGTTTTAATGACATGCACGTTATTTTAATTGAAGTTTAATTTTAAGCCCTTATTAATGTTGTTGTGAAGAATGAAACCACAAACCAAGTTGTAGAACATGACAAAGGTAGAGGGAATTAAACTATCACATGATTTTGTTAGTAAATTATGCCACTGCATGAAAATTATACACCTCTTGAGATTGTTCAAGCACAGCTATCAGATAGCAAGAGCTGTATCTCTATTTATTTTTCAATTCAGGTTTAGTAAGTTGAATGGAAGGGCCACTGTCAATACAAGGAATTAGCTGACCTCCATTTCTGTCTGCCAGATATACTGCATAATACAAACTACCCAAGGGCTTGATGGCTTCAGGAGAACTAAATCTTACTTATTAAAAGAGAACCCTTTCTGTCACCTCAACTGGCTTAGGGAAATGTAAATATTTATAGTATTTCTAAATCAGTTTATGTAAATTAAAATCCCTAGAATAAAGAAATACATTTTGAATAAATGGAAGTAAAAAAAAAAAAAGTACATTACATGGCTAATTTCAACAAGTCAAATGAAGGTATTGCATATTTTAGAAATGTATGTGTATATACAGTACAGTAAAATATATATAGCCCAGAGACAGAGCACCCATGTACAGTAGTTAGTCAATGTGGATCATCCACGGTGCATACCACCCAGGTGTCAGCAGAGCGGCACACAGGTATAGTAAAAACGGGACAGGCACTCCGAAGTCTCAAAGGTGAAGTTTATTTCTCGAGGAATAAACGTCACCTTTTGAGACTTTGGAGTGCTTATCCCGTTTTTCCTGTGATGTCTCAGTCACAGCGTAGGATCTTATGTCCCAGATCAGAGGCAGTAAACGTAGAGTTTGGTGCACAGGGTTTATTTACAGGGTTAACTCATAACACAAAAAACAAAAGACCTAGTGTACTGGTAACTACTTTCGGGAGTTGAGGCTAATACAGCTTAGTCCCTAACTAACAGTGGGAGAACTAACCTCTTTCCCCAGTTTACACTCTGTACCTGCAGCTTTCCACTTGTACTCTTTCACTGATCCCCTCCTTTCAGACCTTCACTGGGCACAGGCACAAGCACGCACGTACACACGCACGCACACACACACACACACATATATACTTAATTCCCCAGCAGGAGTTCTTAGCAAGTCCTAGGGAGAAGTGGGTTTATACTAAACTATATCACTGTTAGGCTATTAAGAACAGCCACATGGGAACTCAAAGACTCAAAGCTCAACCAAGGATCCGGCCGCTCCTCCTTCTCTTACCGTGCACCACAAAACGGAAACAACCTACCAGAGACTCTCACATCCACCATCAGTTTAAGTTCTTTAAAATCTAAGGCTGTCTCACATTTTAATCTGGTCTGTAATTGTTTCATACGCCTATAATATATATGATCTTTAACTGTGCATGCAATGTCTTGTATATAATGTATACCCTGTTTACTTACAGTATGTAACTATGTATTTGTAACCATGTATTATTTGTCTTAACTCTATGCCCAGGACATACTTGAAAATGAGAGATAACTCTCAATGTATTACTTTCTGGTAAAATATTTTATAAATAAAGAACTTGGACCCCCTAGGTCAAGCACCCACTGACCTGCTAGAGCTTTGGGCCAGTAGAGTTGCCCCTAAGCTAGGAAAGTAGGGAAACACAGCATAGATCATGAGCTTATAGGCCCCTGCTTCACCCCTAATGGAAGCCCCCTTGTCTGTCCACTCAGAGGTAACCTAAAGACTCTAAACACTGTGCCTCTGGACAGCCTGCCATGGGACTAGACTCACCAGGGGAAAGCTGTTAACTGTTTACATATGGTTAAGTAAAACCTCAACTTGGTTTAGATGGAACCAGATTTCAGTTATTCCATGCTCTTGCAGTTCAACACAGCCATGTTAGGGCACATACTGGAGAGATATTAGGTTTAAGGATTAATGAGCTGTGTGTCTAGCAGGTCAGCTATCGTACTCTGCAGCTACACTAGCATTATCTAGCGGCAAATATGCAAACTACAGAAACCACCTGCGACCGGCGTTTCTGGCAGTGGCTAAAGGAAAGTGTCAATCTCCATCTGTTTGTAATCCCATTTGGGATTACCATATGGTGTAAGGGGTTAAAGGGTTTGAAGGAGTTAGATATTGAACACCAGCCCTCTCAGATAGTATGTTCCAAAGTTCATTGTGATTGGTATGATAGTGATTGGTATGATTGGTTAACACGTGGAACTACCTATAGCACCACATGTTATGCAATGGGGATAGGATATATACCAGGCATGTTAAACACAGAGCCCAAGCAACCTTGTCATACTTCCCAGATCCTGTTTGGCTGCGAGGGAGATTTTGTCCGGGTGTGTGAGTGGGTAGAAGGTTGTTTGTCAGAAAGGGTGAGTGGGTGGAAGATTGTATGGCCAGGAGGGATAGTGGGATGTTATTTTGCTGGAAGGGATAGTGAGCGTGATGCTGTTTGGCCATATGTTCAGGTGGTAGGTTGTTTAGCCGTTCAGGACAGAGTGTTTTTGAGGGGGGTGAGGGGGGGGGTTGGGGGAAGAGCAGGTAGATGGGAGAGATGATGAGTGAGAGGGGAGAAAGGATAGGGGAGAAAGAGAGGGGATGAGGGGTAACAGAGGATTGGTGAGAGAGGGGATTGAGAAAATAGAGAGGGGATGGGGGAGAGAGAGGAGATAGGTGAGAGACAGAGATTGTGGGGGGAGAGAAAGAGGGATGGGGTGAGAGCGGGGTTGGAGAGGACAGAGAGAGGGGGGTGGGGATGAGAATAGGGGGATAGAGAAAGAGGTGGTGGGGAGAGAAGAAAAGGGGTTGGGGAGAGAGTGCTTAATGAGGCTTCATTTGCGGCCTCAGGCATTATTTTGTGCATTGCAAAATTGCAGATTCATTTTGGTGGCTTGTTTTGGGGTAATTTTTCATTTAGCAGAGTTACTTCAAGTGTATTGAATTAGCAGAATTTGTTGGCCCCAAAAAATTGATTCCTCTTCTTCAGAATTGAATAGGACCCTAAATCTACTGTTAATGATGTGTTACCCTGTGCTTTAGACATCAGCATGGAGAAGATGCATGAAGGGTAAGGAATCCTGCGGCCAATTACTTGCAAGTGTGCACCATCTTTTTCCAATTTATAAGCATTACAAAACTCTACCACATCTGAGGTGTTAATTAAACCCCCTGGCTAATATACTGAGTCAAATGTAAAAAAAACATGTTATGAACAGCACCAATACATGTATCTGTAATAATTACCAGTGGTAACCGAGTTTAAATGAATGTAAGCAAAATAATTCATCCGGGAGATGTAAAACAAACCATTGTGTTAAGAAATTAAAATGATTGACAGCACCTTTATTTAGCAGAATGTGAATACCCAGCTCAATATATTACCAGATTGTTCTGTGCCATCAGAGGGCAACTCATCCAAATGTCATGAACCCACAGGGCTTAAGAAAGCTATAACATCTTATTAACACTGCCTCATTTCATTAGCTTCTATAATATATTTTAAAACTCCAACTATTGCTGGGGTTTAAAATGTAATTCATTGTTTATAGATGAGATTATTATGAATTAGTTAACAGAAGATGCTCCTGTGACGCACATTCTGTGATTTCCTAGGAAATGGACATGACAATATTTAGTTTATTACAGTTTTATTTTAAAGTAATTGAAGCTGGTTCCTACTGTTACAAATAAAGTAAACCACTGGCTGAGTGACTAAAATGCTGTTATTGTGAAAAGGACTAAAAATCATTTGAAATAATTTGTGACTGTTATAAATAACAAACCCTCTGACCCTTTATAAGTACTTTACTTTAAAGGAGCAATACAAGCAATATTCTACATGTGTTTTTTTTATTATTAAATAAATCAGCTAAGTAGTATTACTACCTTTTTTATTGTAAAATTCAACTCAACGCCATTTTTAATGAGTTTTAATATACTGAACATCCTTTGATTTCAATAGCTGGCTTTAGCCCACCTCCCCAGCAGTGCAAGATCTTTGTAATACTTTCCTGTTTGTGATAATTTGTTGCCAATAATCCCATCAGTTTGATCTGAAAACTGTAACAATAGATAATGTTACCTTAGTAATATAAGAATACATTGTAGCTGCTGTGTTACACTGACTGAAGGATTGATTTGAAATGGAGCCATTTAGTGAACCCTGCAAAGCAGGATTTTGCTGATCGATCACGGAAGAACTAATCGACTGGCATCTTAGGTAATTAGTGTTCAATAAAGGTAGTCAAAGGCTGTATATATTAAAACAAAAAAAGTTTTTATTTTTTTATGTAAGCTGCTTGTATTGCCTCTTTAAGGAGTTCAAGCCTGTCCAGAACAGGGATAAGAGTGAACATCGAGGAAATTGCTGGACCCTCCATACCCTTTGGAAGTGTGGGGCTTTTTGAAGTTGTTGCAGACAGCACCGTAACGAGCAGCCCCAGCCGAATCAGACAGGAAGAAGGAGAGTAACCAGATCTTGCATGGTTAAAAGGTAGATAAATACCCTGGGTGTAAGAGAGGCTTGTGCACACCTCCATATGCAAAACAGAAAGTGAATCCCTGCGCTTCTCCCTTTGGGATAGCAATCAATGGGGAATATACATAAAGAGACTTACCTTGACGTGGTTAGCAGGCTTGGCATTATTTGATCAAAGGATGTATACCAAAAGTCTCCTTTTTTCTTATAGGTATTTACACCATACATATATTTATATTCCCCATTGATTGCTATCCCAAAGGGAGAAGCGCAGGGATTCACTTTCTGTTTTGCACATTTGTATGGCCAATTCCTTCACTAGCTGCATGCTCTTTACATGGAGAAGCGCAGTGATTATATATTTGTTTAGCACACCTCCATATAATATATTTCCCCAGAAGTATATACAGTAGAGGCAACTCTTATTCGAACAAAAACCAGTGGCAATTCCCCAAAAAACCCAGGAAACACCCAGGTACATTCTGAATACATGCCTTAAACTTTCCTTAAACTAGCCCCAGCATTTCTGCATTGATTAATGGCCTATCAGATTAACAGCGGGGGTCCCTGGCAGTCCCATTCAAACTGAATTGGACTGCCAGGGATCCCTGCTGTGTTAATCCTATGGGTCGTTAGTCAATGCAGAAATGCCTTAAACGTGCCTCAAACTAGCCCAGCACATACCCAGCACATACCCAGCACATACCCAGCACATACCCAGAATGTAGCCCGGCTAGTTTACGGCAAATGTTAGAATAAACGTTGCCTCTACTGTAACACTACCAGGATACCTTTAAAAGGATGTATTGCTTGCTACAAACATTACCATGAATCTTTTTATTTCATGCCCTAATCATCCAAACTTGATATACCCTCTGTGAATCCCCGTAACCAGACTATGACTATATACATTTTATTGGTGTTTGACACTATACACAATCCACTTGGTATCTATCTATGAATGGGATTGTCCTTTTTTGATTTTAGAAACATTTTTGTTTAAAATACATTTGCTATGGTATATTACATATTTGTCTGAAGGGATTTACCCTTAGTGGGTTTTTTTTTCTTTTTTTCTTAATCCAATTGATATACGGATGTTTGTTAAGAAACCAGTGATACAGTACTTATCATTTCTCAAGTGCATTTTATATATATATACACCTTTGTGCACAACTTTCTACTCTCCTTAAATTGTAATTCACTGACCTATGTGCTGTAAAGATTCCTTCTCTATATATGCTTATGATAAGGGCTTGGAAACCCTTGGACTTTGTTAGCTGCAAGACCATAGAAATACTTAATATTACTCACCTGCTTTACTCCAATATATATATATATATATATATATATATATATATATATATATATATATATATATATATATATATATATATATATATATATATATATATATATTTTTTTTTTTTTTTTCCAGATAATGTATGTGTTTTATTGTTTGATTTACACTTGTTTTTTTTTTTAATATAATATCACTCTTTTATCACAAATATTTTCTGTGTAGGATAGTGCCACATTAATTATTCACTTTCTCCACTCCTTTACAGTACTTATTTGTGCAACATAATGTACAATGTATTACATTAAGATAATGGGTGTAAGGTCTGAGGAAAGGGTGCTGTGCCCGGAAACATTACCATGCTTTGATTATGTTAATAAACACAGTGTCAGCTTTTTACTTTTTGATTCCCGTGTGCCTCTTTCAAACTACTTGTTTGAAATTACATTTTTCGAGCCAATTTTGGGATGTCAGGATTAGCAGAGGTTGTGCACTAGCGGTAAATACTTTAGAAGAAAGATTTGTAAGTTCTGGTGTACTACTGTATTACTATTATATTGTTTACAACGTACAATGGGTATATCTATATATTATGCACTTGAAAATATAATAACTGCATGAAATAAAAAATTAGGAAACACGTTAGAGACACCGTATAAAACATTTGGATCATATTTCCTAACCGGTGCTATTCCTAAAGACGACATCTAGCACTGTAAGGCACCCTACAGCCTATTCACTAGCAGAGTAAACAGATTTTTCTAGGCACAATTAATTCTCGTTCCAAAGGGTTTGCATACGTGCAACTTATCTCACATTAAGTGAACTGTCTGGTGTCATGAGGAGTTGACATTGGCATTCATATCAGGTTCCCTCTCCAATAAGCAAAAATAAAGCAGGCACATGGACTTAAGCAAAATGATTTAATGTGCCATGTACCCGGCGTTTCAGCAGTGCAATACTGCCTTTTACAAGGTAAGGCTACAATAGTGGGTGAATAAAACATATTTATACCCTGGTGCTCACCCCACCTCACTCCGACCGACCACCTCCCTCGATGCCACCCGATGACATAGGCATGTCGCGCCGCGCTGACGTCAGACTTCGGAAGGGGCAGGCTCCAGGCAGGCATAGGAGCACCGCACAAAACACAATGGGCCTCATTCAGAGAGGGTTGATAAAAATTATCGCCAGGGCATTTAAAATGACATTTTTTTGGGTGTTGCTATCACGGTATTCAGAAAGGCTCGATTACCAGTGATAGCAAAATTCCCAAAACGGGCGAGTTGCTGCCAGCGAGAGCATCGAGCCTCTGAAAAGGCCTAAACCGGCGATTCATTTCTGCTGCAGAGAGAGCGGCTCTGAGAGAGCCGCCTCTCCCAGCTGAAATGTCGCCTGCAAAGTATTTATTTAAATATACTTTTCTTTCATAGTGTAGATGTGCAGGGGTCTCCGGAGCTGAACCGCGTTGGTTTCAGGTCCAGGGACCCCCTGCTTCCCGAGATACAGGCACCTTTATGGGGTGCCGGTATCTCCTATGCAAGGAAATGTCCCGGTCACGTGACGCGGGACATTTCAATGCAGAGGGATACCGGCACCCCATAAAGGTGCCTGTATCTCGGGAAGCAGGGGGTCCCCGGACATAAAACCAACGTGGTTCAGCTCCAGAGACCCCCTGCACATATACACTATGAAAGAAATGTATATTAATAAATATTTTAATAAACATCAATACACGCCCCCCCCCTCCGCCCAAACACATACAGTACAGTAATGGGCAAAATAACTATTATCCAGATATGGATAATAGATTATTTGCCCATTATTAAACACTGCATTAGCATACAAAAATAAAGTAAATAAATACAGTTATACTTACCACAATAGCAGGTCCCTCTGTTCTCCATAGCAAGAAAGCATATACAGTATACAGTACATAATAAAGACATTCTAATGGCCCCTAACCCCTTAATCACCTTAGCGGTTACTAACCACTATAGTCATTAAGGGGTTAACCCACCCTGACCTGATACAAACCGGGCAGGCCTAAGCACCCACCCCTTACTGACTATACCCACACTGTACCCATTGAGTAGTATAGTGGTACATCATACCCATGTAATAATAATATGGGCATGATAAGCCTCTATAGCACTAAATGGGCACCCTAATTACAATACATTAATACACAAGACACATAATAATAAAACATAAGTAAACTCAAAAAAACCACACTTCACTAAATAAAAACAGTAGCCAGCTAATCCAATGATTACAAGCAATAACAACATCAACAATGAATTAATTAAACCATTAACCAATCAAACCAATTAATTCCTAAACCAACTCAAAATGAATAGTAACACTAACCAATCAAAACAATTAATTACTACAACATTAATGAATTTAAACAGTAAAATACAAAGAAAGAAATTCTAACAATATCTGAAATAACCATAAAACGCATTAGCTAACATAATACAACATTAACTACAAACGAACACCCATCGCAAACATTTTATTACCATTAAGCATGAAAAAACAAACAATCACATCCACATAATAAACTGAAATGAAAAAAAAAAAAACAACAGCAATAACAAGCCAGAAATACCCCCCAAATATTGTCATAATAATGTATTAATCTGTACCCTAAAGTGGTACAGATTAATATATTATCAGTCAATGTGCCTCCCCCAAAAAATCAAAAAACACATCCAATGAATAAACCTGTAAAAAGAAACATTTACAAACATTCAATATATTACTTACCATTAGAAGCGGTGGCCCTCCGACTCCCGGGGTATCAGGAAGCTCACGTACCTTGAAGCCCTCCAACAGCATCTGATGCCATCCGCCATGAAGATCCGGATCAGGTACCCAAATCTTCTTTTTTCTTTCTTTAATAACCTTCTTCTATCTTCATCTGTAACCATTTCTTGATCTTCTTAATCTCCTATCTTCTTGTTGTAATCCAAAAAGCCCCATGGTAGATCCCAATCGATGTTGTCTCGTCGTCTTCTTTGGCTCAAATGAGGCGTCACGGCCTTAAATTGGGCTTGTGACGTCACATTTAGCCTCAAAATGGTTAACAGCCACATGATTGGCTGTTAAAACCATGTTCTGACTTTAATTTTTTTTGACATGACGTCACTTAAAGGGAATGATGTTAGCCAATCAGAATCGCTGTGCTTCATTTGCCTTTAAGATGACGTCACGAAGCCCGCGTCACATGGTATTTCAGCCAATCAGATCGTGGGAACCAATTCCACACTCTGATTGATTGGCTGAAATACCTTGTGACACCGGCCATCTTGGATTTAGTGACGTCATCTTAAAGGGAATGATGCCAGCCAATCAGAATGGTTAGCCGCTAAGGTAATGAAGTTGCTGTAAATGCATTTTTCCTGCATCGGATGCATGCCGGGGGTCTCCGGAGCTGCTATTAATGGCTAGCAGCTCCGGAGACCCCCGGCATCAATCCGAGGCATGAAAAGGGCCTGATTTTTTCTAAGTCCCGACACATCGCAGCTCATCGAGGCATCTCCCCACCAACTTACTTAAATTTTGAGGTGAATTTGATTTGGGGAGAAGATCGCCTTTTAGGGCTGCGATAGGCCGCAACAGCTGACTTGCGGGTATCTGAATCGCGCGAGTTTATGATCCTTCTGAAAATGGTCGATAAGCGGTTGATCGCCGCTCAATTGGCGATTTTCTTTTGGTGATAAAATTTTGCGTCGATACAGGCCGTTATCGAGCACTTATCGAAGCTTACTGAATACGAGTAGCCATTTTGGTCGATAAGTGCTCGATAAGGGCCTTATCGAGGCTTTCTGAATGAGGCCCAATGTGTTTGTTGGTCACCATGGCAACCCTGCAGCCAGAGCGGGGAAGAGTGAAGTCCTTACATGATCCACACCAGTGAGAAAATCATAGACACCTATAATAAATACTACTACCAATCATTACCACCCCTACCAGAGCAAGAGATAGTGTTAAAGGTGCAGTACCACACACACTAACACCTGGGTGAATGAACAACAAATATGTTATAAATAAAGAGGACTGTATAACTCTATTTCACCTGATGTAATCATTAAACTATAAACTAAATAGCATATGTCAATTCCAATCAAACGCTATAGATATTTAATCATAAGTACGGGTGAACAGTCCATAAACTGAAGAGGTATGCATTCCGGAAGGGTCTATTGTATGTATGAAAGACCACAAGAATGTTGAAAATAAGGTTTATTGAACACAAAAGTGTCATTCGCAAGGGTACGGACCTTACGGTCCTTGTTCAACACTGTGTGGAACATAGGCACAATATCACGTCCCTGAGGATTATGGGGGTGGAGTATGTGGCACTAAGGCGAGGTTTTCCTGATAGAGAGACATTATTACTGAGGCAGGAAGCATATTGGATCCACTTGCTTAACACCAGTAATGGAGGTAGCTTAAATGAGTAACAGACTTTGAGATGCTTCCTTGACCGGAGATAACTTTTTCTTCCATTAGACTGGCAGAAGCCAGCCATGGACCTCATCTGACCTTTCCGTTTACCTCTTCGGTTTATGGACTGTTCATCCGTACTTATGATTAAATATCTAGGGACTCTTCTACCTAAATGTTACATCTATGTCTGAAGCACTTATTCCCATGACCTGTTATTTATATTATTTGTTATTGATATGATCACCGTGTGTATTACTACTGTGAAGCGCTACTGTATGTACATTTATGGCGCTATACAAATAAAGACATACAATACAATAGAATAACTATAGCTATAGCTCTTGATTGGAATTGACATATGCAATTTAGTTTATAGTTTAATGATTACATCAGGTAAAATAGAGTTATACAGTCTTCTTTATTTATAACTTATTTATTGTTCATTCACCCAGGTGTTAGTGTGCATGGTACTGCACCTTTAACACTATCTCTTGCTCTGCTAGGGGTGGTAATGATTGTTAGTAGCATTTATTGTAGGTGTTTATGTTATTCTCACTGGTGTGGATCGTGTAAGGCAGAGATCTCCAACTCCAGTTCTCAAGGACCGCTAACCGTGCAGGATTTAAGGATAGCCTCTCATTAGCACAGGTGGCCCAATCATTTTGACTGAACCACCTGTGCTCTATCAGGGGTATCCGTAAAACCTGCACTGTTAGTGTCCTTGAGGACTGGAGTTGGGGACCTCTGGTGTAAGGGACTTCACTCTTCCCCACTCTGGCTGCAGGGTTGCCATGGTGACCGACAAACACGTTGTGTTTGGTGCGGTGCTCCTATACCTGCCTGGAGCCCACCCCTTCCAACACCTGATGTCAGCGCGGCGCGACGTGCCTATGTCATCGGGTGGCGGCGTCTAGGGTGGTGGTCGGTCGGAGCAAGGGTGGGTGAGTACCAGGGTCTAAATATGTTTTATTCACACGGTATTGTAGCCTTTACCTTGTAAACGGCAGTATTGCACTACCGAAACGTCGGGTACATAGAACATTAAATCATTTTGCTTACTGTAAGTCTGTGTGCCTACTTCATTTTTTGCTCACAGGCTACTACTGGGACCTTAGGATCTCCCTGGACAAAGTGCAACAGCAGCTAAGTACCCCCTACTCTACTTTATTTGAGTGCAGGCATTACCTCGACTCTCCCTCTCCAATACTCATGCAATTACCCGGGTAACACTCCTTCTCAGCTTGGCCACAATATGTATCTGTTAATGTCATTGCATCAAGGTTCTTTGCATCGACTTTCCCTTGTTTACCTTAGCATGTCATATGAACAGTGTTTATATGGGACAAATAAAGTAGTTATATGAATAATTACAAGATGCACATGATAATGGAATATGGCATTTTTTGCACCTCTTTGTAATTTGTCCTCACTTTCTCTACCAAAGAAACCTGCTATTTTTTCACTGTACGTTTGTTTATATGGAAGACAAATTTGTAATAAAGACTTCACAATTTACACTAAAAGGAACTCTTCATTATGCCTCTTGACAGATCATGTTATTCTAGTTAACACTTCTTTTGTAAATGTTTCATTTATCATCCTACTGTATAAGAAAATGCAGTGACTGTAAAATCCTATGCAATCTTCTAGCTGAACAAATAATCAGGGAGAGGGAGATTCTCACAGTCACAATCTACCCTAATCTTATCTTTATTGTTGTACATGCCAAGATTTAATCTGCCTAAACCCCACACCTGTATAGTGAAGTGTGTAGACCAGTGGTTTTCAACATATGTTTTGGTTAAGGAAACCTAGAATTATTATTTTTTTAATTCTGGAGATGCCCAACCCTCCCCCATCTCTTCCCCACTCTCTTCCCCTCTTACACTCTCATTCTCTATCTCCAACTAACACTCCCACCCACCCTACTCCCTTCTCTCTCTTCCCATATCCTCCTTCCCCCTCCCCTCTCTCTTCCCCCTTTCCATCCCTTTTTCTCTCTGCCCCCTCTTCTACCCCCTCCCCTTCCTTACTCTCCAATCTCCCCTTTCTCTTCCACCATACACTCTCTCCCTTTTACTCCCTTACACTCTCTTCACTCTCTCTGCTTTCTGTCCTCCCCCTTACACTTTATCAACTCTCTTCCACCCCTTTCTCTCTCCCCTCACTATCATTCCCCTGTCTTCACCATCCCCTCTTTCTTTCTCCCCTCTCTCTTCCCCCTGATGCTCTTTCTTGTCTTTCTCTCTTAACCCTGTTACACTTTCTCCCCCTACCCCTTAAACTCTCTCTACGCCCCCTTACACTCTTTCCCCTCTTTCCCCCTTACACACCCTCCTCTCTCTCTTCCCTGATTATCTCTTCTCTCTCTCTTTTCCCCCCACCTTATACTCTTTCCCCCCCGCTCTCTCTCGCCCCCCCTATACTCGCTCTCTCCCCTCTTTCTCCTTACACACTCTCATCTCTCTCTCTCCCCCATTACACTCTCTCCCTCCCCTTAAATTCTCTCTATTTCATTCACACACACACACTCTACAACCCTAAATACACACACACACACACCTCCATACATGGGCGTCCGCAGGAGGGGGCAAGGGGGGGGGGCGCTTGCCCCCCCCTGGATCCAGGGCCGCCAACAGGGGGGGCACAGGGGGGACAAAGGGTACTGCTTCCCGGGCCCCGTGGGTCAAGCCGGGCCCCCTGCGCGGCCGGCACCAGTTAATTAAATAAATTTAAAAAAAAAAGTTTAAAAAAATGGCGCCGATTCCCCGCGGTCCCGGCGCGTATGTGCAGGGCAAGCAGGGCCCGCTTCCCCCCGCTCCCAAAGTGGGACGGAGGGGGAAGTACAAGCCAAGCTCCGCTGCGGCCCGCTCCCCCTCCCGCTCCCAACGTGGGATGGAGGGGGAAGTACTAGCTCCTCCTGCGGCCCGCTTCCCCTGCTTGGCCAGCTTCCCACGAACCCACCTCCCACGTGCCCCCCGGCCCACCTCCCGTGGCCTTGCCCCCCCCGAGCCCTCCTCCCGCGCCCCCTCCCTAAGCCCACCTCCCGTCCCTGGCAGCTGCCGCGGGGATATCGAGGGCAGAAGGGGATATCGGGGGCAGGAGGGGGAAGCATACGGCAACAAGCTGCACCCACCCGGTCAAGGTAAGTCACCCCACCCAGTCACTGTCACCCACTGTCACCATCACCCACTGTCACCATCACCCACTGTCACCGTCACCCACTGTCACTGTCATCCACTGTCACCGTTACCCACTGTCACCATTACCCACTGGCAATGTCAACCACTGTCACTGTCACCCACCCAGTCACTGACTGTCACTCACCAAGTCACTGTCACCCACCCAGTCACTGTCAAGTCACTGTCCCACCCAGTCACTGTCACTCACTCAGTCACCCAGTCACTGTCTCCCACCCACGCACTGTCTCCCACCCACCCACTGTCTCCCACCCACCCACTGTCTCCCACCCACCCAGTAACTGTCTCCCACCCACCCAGTCACTGTCACCCACCCAGTCACTGTCACCCAGTCACTCTCTCCCACCATCATTCACCCACCCACCATCATTCACCCACATTCAACATTCACCCACCCACCCACTGTCATTCACCCACTGTCATTCACCCATCCACCCACTCACTCACTGTCATTCACCCACCCACCCACCATCATTCATCCACCCACCATCATTATCCCACCCACCCACCCACCATTATTCAACCGTCATTCACCCACCCACCGTCATTCACCCACCCACTGTCATTCACCCACCGACCCACCGTCATTCACCCACCCACTGTCATTCACCCACCCACTGTCATTCACCCACTCACCCACTCAACCACTGTCATTCTACTGTCATTCACCCACTCACCCACCCAGGCAGGCAGACACATGTCTTTTGTTGAAAATATAAAAATAAACAGGTTGCATTGTAATGTTTTATTCTGTATCACAATAAGAAAACAGTTAAGAAAAGTTGCGCTCTAAAAGATATTTTTTCGTGGTAGGTGCGCTATGGGTTCGGAGGGCGCTATGGTTTCGGGGGGGGCCTGCTCCTTTCATTTGTCCTGGGCCCCATGATTTCTGTTGGCGGCTCTGCCTGGATCACTCGCAGTCATGGGCTGTTTTTGGCATTTATGGCGCCGTACAGTACGTTAACGGCGCTATAAACCCCAAAAACAGACTCTGGGTGGACCGGAATGGAGGTGGGTGGACCGGGACAGAGGTGGGTAGGTGGTAGGCTAGCCTATGCTGCTACGCAGGAGGAAGCGCAGCGCACTGTCATTGGTAGCACTCGGGAGTGATGCGGCTCTCATTGGTAACACTACCTACCAATGAAAGCCGTCTCACTGCCAAGTCGGGACCAATCTGTGCTGCAGCCGGGACCGCCATTGCGCTGCGGTTATAAATTATGCCCGCCCCCGAAAAAATTTCTGCGGACGCCCATGCCTCCATATACATATATAAGCACACAGACACACACATTGATGAGACACCCATGCTGCACCAGTCCTCAGCTCCCTCCTCCGAGTGAAAGTTGGACCTGACTTCCGGCACTGCCCGGAGGAGGGAGATGATTGCATAGGACACAGCTGCTGTTGCTGCATGACCGGGAAGCCGCCGCCACTGCCGGAGAGTTTTCCCAGCTCTCCCACATCTGTTGACCACGGAACCCTGGTTGCAAAATCACTGATGTAGACAAATGCAACCAGTTTATTCATGTAACATTGTGATAAATTGGCATGTGATGAGCAAAATCATAACAATGGTACAATAAACTGTCAAGAACCTTAATAAAATATCCACACAAATTTCTACCTAGCTGACTTTCAGAATAAAATAATGTATTAATATCATTATTATTCAATATCAAGCTTTTAAGCAGAGCATTGGGGGTCAAAGGGATTTTCCCCACAATTAAAAAGAAAGTAAGTGACATGTTATGTGACTTTTTTTATTTGACATAAACTGTAGATTTTGTTAGTCCAAATCTAAATGTGACTGAAAGAAGAAACATCAATAGTTTCTTCTAACCTACGTGTAAAGACTGCAAGATTTCCTTAATAATCATTTACATGAAGATCAGATTGCAGGAAGGATAAAGAAAACTCTGTGAAGAAAGCGGCCATTCCAGTTTGCATGATTTATTGTGGAAGAAAGTTGTTTAGAGAATAATAAATAAGAGACTGCAATACTAGCCCCGTTCTGTATTTAATATGGAAGCATGTGATCAAACAAGACAGGCAAAATAAACCAATATACTGAACATATAAATTGAATTTGTGTTTAGGTTTTGCATACTTTTGCAGGTCCTCCCAAATTCTTATTTCACATATTTGCTTTACATTTAACGTACCGAGGAGCAAATAAAATAGTTCTTGGAATGCCTCTGTGTTCTTCTTTTGTTTAACTATTTAAACCAAAATATTCCCAGACATGTCTTAGTTTTGTTAGAAAGTGAAAGCTTCTGGTGGACACGGGATAGGGAACAATGGCATATGCATTGCATAGAGAGGGCTAGTCCAACATACAGAAGCTGCTCAAAAATACATTTATTTTAAACACTTTATCTATGTAATTGTCATGCTTAGAAAGATTAAATCACCCGTAAAATAAACGTTTTACTTATTTGCTTCTTGTGAATATGAATTTGCTTCACATTTCTCCAGGAGAACTGCATTCATGCATACTGTACTGTACTTGCTACTCCTGTCCATCTGCTTGATTAATGATGGCTTCATAATAACTCCGCAATCTAAGACCAGAGCTTTGCATTTGTTTACCATAAAAATGTACCGTAGTTTAAAAATTATTTTAAAAAAATACATGTTCCCTCTTAAAATTAAAAAATCTCAACCAGCTACATTTGATATAGTAAACATGCTACTGTCCTTGGTTCCCTTTTGTCCTAAGCAAGACTGCCCCTTAACATTACAATAATATAGTAGGAGATATATTCTAAATCTTACCTCGCCATTAAAGAAACAGAAGATTGTTGCAACAAGTAATCCCTTTGAAAAAAAAACACAATTGCATTGGTTACATAGGTTTCTAGTATAGAAGAGGAAGGCACATTAACGGTCTCTTTATCTCATGCTTGGGATATTTCCTAATTGGCATACAAAAATGGGCCTAGCTGGAACTAATTCGCTACCTTAGGCCCGTAATATAGTGGTTGCGCGCATGCCTGTGCGAACGCTCGTGCACGTGATGCACACTTTTTGTGTGTACGGTCCGTGCTGCTGTGAGTGACAGGGACAGGTAAACACTTCAGGGGGTGCAGGTAAACACTTCAGGGGGTGCAGGTAAACACTTCAGGGGAGGCAGGTAAACACTTCAGGGGGGGCAGGTACACACTTCAGGGGGGGCAGGTAAACACTTCAGAGGGGGCAGGTAAACACTTCAGGGGGGGCAGGTAAACACTTCAGGGGGGGCAGGTAAACACTTCAGGGGGGGCAGGTACACACTTCAGGGGGGGCAGGTAAACACTTCAGGGGGGGCAGGTAAACACTTCAGGGGGGGCAGGTACACACTTCAGGGGGGGCAGGTAAACACTTCAGAGGGGGCAGGTAAACACTTCAGGGGGGGCAGGTAAACACTTCAGGGGGAGCAGGTACACACTTCAGGGGGGGCAGGTAAACACTTCAGGGGGGGCAGGTAAACACTTCAGGGGGGGCAGGTACACACTTCAGGGGGGGCAGGTAAACACTTCAGGGGGGACAGGTAAACACTTCAGGGGGGGCAGGTACACACTTCAGGGGGGGCAGGTAAACACTTCAGGGGGGGCAGGTAAACACTTCAGGGGGGGCAGGTACACACTTCAGGGGGGGCAGGTAAACACTTCAGAGGGGGCAGGTAAACACTTCAGGGGGGAAGGTAAACACTTCAGGGGGGGCAGGTACACACTTCAGGGGGGCAGGTAAACACTTCAGGGGGGGCAGGTACACACTTCAGGGGGGGCAGGTAAACACTTCAGGGGGGGCAGGTACACACTTCAGGGGGGGCAGGTACACACTTCAGGGGGGCAGGTAAACACTTCAGGGGGGGCAGGTAAACACTTCAGGGGGGGCAGGTAAACACTTCAGGGGGGGCAGGTAAACACTTCAGGGGGGGGCAGGTAAACACTTCAGGGGGGGCAGGTAAACACTTCAGGGGGGGCAGGTACACACTTCAGGGGGGAAGGTAAACACTTCAGGGGGGGCAGGTAAACACTTCAGGGGGGCAGGTACACACTTCAGGGGGGGCAGGTACACACTTCAGAGGGGGCAGGTAAACACTTCAGGGGGGGCAGGTAAACACTTCAGTGGGGGCAGGTAAACACTTCAGGGGGGGGCAGGTAAACACTTCAGGGAGCCTCATTTTGAACAACACATACACACACATACACACACACACACACACACTGAGCGGTAGCGGCACAAAAACGTAGTTTTCACAATCTTCTCCCCGATCGCCCGGCTCCACGCTCACTACCGCGCACGCGCGGCCCTAGTATAGGACGGCTGACTAACCACAGCCAACTATAGGTGCCGCACGTGCGCACGGAGCAGCGCGGGCCCACTATATTACAGGCCTTAAAGGAGCAATCCAAGCCATTGATTTTTTTTTTTTGCCAAGTGTTTCTCTACAGAGTATTGAAGCAGGGGCCTCCGGAGCTGAACTGTACTCATTGTTTTATTCAAGCAAAATATTAATAAAAATAAAATAAAAATGGAAATCTGAACCAGAAACAACTACATTCAAATATTGTAATATACAGCGTAATGAAAATCACTGCAGATCAACATGAGACATGGTTAAAAGCAGATCATAGGTAAGAGGGAAAAAATAACAACGTGGTATTTGGGCTTGACATACTGCAACTGATAACGTTATTAAAAGTATTTTGATGCTAGGTCAAGATGATTCTCATTGAAATACCAAACCTCCTACCGAGCCACTCAAAGCTTGTTCAGGGATATATAAAAAAAAATTAAAAGCCACTAATACCTGGTAATGCGTTATTATGTTCATGATATAATCATAGATTTCTCCAGCAAGTCGATTTTCAGGCCTCCATGGAATGATGACAAATTGAATTCCTAACAAGGGCACAAGGATCAAAGTGGCTCTGACTGCTTTCATATACATATTGGATTCTGCCCGATGAGTATCTCTTAACTTTGTCACAAGAACTAGTACTATATTCAGAAGAAAGAACAAATTGACCTATAAAAACAAGAGTCTGTTAGTGATTCATACACATATTTATGCAATAAAGTCTTATGAAAAATAATATAGTCTTAAAACGTGAGCAAACACCATGCTAATGAATTACATTACTTACAATATATACGAATATAATGCATATAATATTCTTATACAAATACTGAAACATATAAGTAAAGAAATTGACAGCAGTTAAGAGACACTTGACCCATTTACTGTACTTAGCCTATATTCCTTCTGTATATGTTGTGAAACCTTAGACCCCAATTAAATCCTTAGCTTTCTTTTATACTTAGGATAGCTTTATGATAATCCCAAACATGTTTGAATTCCTTCATTGTATTAGCACTTATCGCCAGTATTGGCAAGCTATTTTATGAATTTATAGTACCACAATTTCCCTAAAGAATTAATTTCTCCTTTTCCCCCCTCAGTTTTTCATCCTCGAAGCATTGCTTTCGTTCTGTCATTTACTGCACCGACACACTTTATTCGAGCAAATACCCAGTATGTACCTGGCAGATACCTGGAATGCGCCGCTCCTCACCTCTGACAAGCCCCGTTGCGTTTGCCTTCCCAGCCTGGGTTCATGCCTGGCTGACGGGCGGCTGATCTGTTAAATGATAATGATTAGGATTTAATAGGCTGCAATGCTTCGCGTGTCTACCAGATGGCATAAATTCATGAATTGTAATGCAGTATATATATATATACTGTGCAGTATTGCAGCCAGCGGGAATAAAATGCTTCAATCCCTGCTTGGAAAATAACCCAATATACTCGGGCAGAAAACAGTCACAAACCTCAATACACCCGGGTATACCCGAATTCGTGGGACTAGCCGAGCTCGAATAAAGTGTGTCGCCAGTGTATATGCCATTATTTCCCAATCTCCCTTCTTTCTTCCAAGTTGTACATGGTAAAGTCCATCAATCTTTCCCAATACATTTAGATATAGATTATGTACAATTTGAGTCACTCTTCTTTGCACAAAGAGAATGGGTTTGGAAATCCGTGCTCGCACTGTCCCACAGACAAAAATAGAGCTAAAATCCCCTTGCAGCCATTAGCAGGAGAGCAAGGGAGGTCTCACAGATTAACAGAAGAAATAAAGCAAATAGCGAACTGAGGATCAGTTTAAAAAAATATTGTATTTAAAAAAGACCTCAAAAAGGACAACACAACATAAAAACAACTGTAACGGTATCACAAAACTTACATAAGTGTGCAAGTAGGAAGGGGTGTTGGCATATCAGGAAACAATGGGTGGAAAGCTGATGTGAACAGCAGGTAGTGGGTCCAGACCATGAACACCATCAGCTAGATGGAACTCCAACCCTATCTCCAACTCCTCCAATGGGAATGTGTTCAGTAACCTCACATGACCTCTATATAGTTCGTCAGGGGTACCCCTCAAAGCGCGAAACATGTACAGATCACGTGAGGTTTCTGAACGCTTTCCCATTGGGGGCATTGCAGACCGATAGGAGATAGGGTTGGAGTTCCATCTGGATGACAGCGTAAAATAGAGACTTTAGGATATATGAGATTGTCTATTCTCTCAATTTGTGATGAATGGACATTAATAGCCCTTTCTTTAAGTGATTATACTTTTTTACTCTTTCCACAGTTATATATTTTACAGCGTATACCCTTATTTGGATGATCTCTTGATATATTATTATCTCTAAGGTATAGTATTTATTCTATTTATATATTACCCGAAACCCGGTAATTCATTTCACAAGAGCTCCTAAAGGATACCCAGGTGTTTCCCTGATTTACAGTACATACAGTATAAGTGATTAACATTGTGTAACACCTCCCTCCGCTGGCACTTTATGGGGTTCTGCTCTGTCTGTTGTTTGTGGCTTTTACATGATTTTAGCTGTATGTTTTTTTAGGATGGTTTATTTTTCTTCTGTTCAAGTGCCTATTAGATTGTTATGATATATTTGTGATCAATGTATACAATATTTGGTATTTTTCTGGTTCCTAGTGTGCTCTGTACTAGTTAGAGGTTTCTTGATCCCTTTATTTGGGTTCATTTTATTTTTCATGTGATTATTTGTATGTTTACTGTTGGAGAGGAAGGGAGGGGAATAGTTAATCAAGCATCCTTTGGCATGTCATTGAGTTGGGAAAAGTCTGAGGCTATAGCTATAAATAGATGTAGCAAAGTTTAGCGTTTGGTGCCATGGTCACGAATCCGAGGTGTTTGCGGCACTGAAGGATTAATGCTGTGGGGGTCCATTTTAAGAGCATGGACCTCCAGCCGCTCCATCGCTGCAAATACTGTCCCAGGAGCTGCAGCTTTTTGCTTGTTTGTCTCCTGTGCCTGGGACAGTAAGTCTTGCTACATCTATAAGGGGCATAGAGGTGTACATTTGCACAGGGATATAAATGGGTTTATAGAACTAAGGCAAGATATACCAATTAACATTATAAAGCAAGCCAAACAAAGTACTAATAAGTATAGTCTGTCTGGACGGTTGGTAGTCAACAGCCCCTGTGTAATTGTATCAGAGGGAGGGGATGGGGGGGAAGAGACCTTTCTAATTTTGTTAGCAGTCACCAGTTTTATATATATCCCCTGAAGCATCTCTCCAAATAAATTAGGGAGACATACCTATGCTGAAAAAGGAGCACAACTGAACTATATGCTAATGGCTATGCAAAGTATACTATATTTAAATGAGTTCAGTCCCACACTTCCTAAAAGGATTTCCATACTAACTATACAGAGTTGATAATAAGCCTAAGGCACCAACCTAACGAGTGAAATCATGTCAGACCCAAAAGGATTAGAACCAACAACTATTGGTTTTCTAGGCCTGCTCTAGCTCTAGCAATGTGAGCTAAACCAGCTGATGGTTAGCACCATCGTCACAGCTGTGCTTCTCTTTGCTTTTAATTGTGCGTGTCAGAAAACGTGTTTTCATTTTCTCATAGAGATTAAATAAGAGAGAGAAAAGGCAATTCTTTAGATGAGGTGTACTTCTAAATACTCCAAGTGGGTAAAATACCCCTTAGAGATGTATAATGACCTGGACAAGGCAACTTTTAATACATATACAATTCAGGGACAGGACGGAGAGGGGAGGGATAAGAAACAAATAATGAACTAAATAAAATAGATAGGGATGGGGAAATAGATAGGGGTCATGGAGGTAGAATGGGGGCAAGTGGGAGTTTGGCAAGCAGGGAGACACCAATATTAAATACAGATAATACTAGAAACTTCTAAAGACTGAATACAATTGGAGTAGAAAGGCAGGAGCAGATAAGATAACAGCAGCACATATACCAGTAGTATCTGGCACGGCACCGCAAACCCACCTTAGCAAACTGTATCTCCTCTACAATTCAATATGCAGTTTTGCCTCCAATGCAACTACAACAAACACCACTGCAAAATTCTCAAAGAACTAGATTGACGATCTCTTGAGTCTAGGCGCAAAGTTCATCTTTCCTGTCGTCTTCAAATACTTTCTGGGCCAGCTACACGTCTACCTGAACAAGCTCCTCACCCCTACCACATGCAGCACTTATCATCTTAGATCTGACTCCAAAATACTGTTCATAGTCCCAAGGCTCAGCAAAGTATCCAGCTGCTCCTCCTCTCGTGCACCTCACAACTGGAACAATCTACCGTCCGCCACCAGTCTAAGTTCTTTCCAAACTAAAGCTGTCTCTCATTTTAATCTGGTCTGTAACTGTTACATACGCCTATAATATAAATTATCTCTTACTGTGTATGCAATGTATTTATATATAATCTATAAACCTGCTCACAATACATGTAAGACCGCGCTTATAGTGCCGGCGACGCGACGTCGCCCAAAAACAAATGCATTGCCACCGCATGCGCTTATAGTAAGCGCGATGGCGACAATGCGATGGAGCTATGTCGCCGTCGCGAACACTGGTAGCCGGCAAAATTGATTTTTCAAGGGCTGTCACCTCATGTGACGGCCCTTCAACCAATCAAATGCCCGGAAACCCGCACCGCTACCGCCCGGCAAAATATAACTTTTTCATCATAACTCTGTGCCCAGGACATACTTGAAAACGAGAAGTAACTCTCAATGTATTACTTCCTGGTAAAACATTTTATAAATAAAATAGCAAAGACTGGACAAAACCTTAAATGCATGCTTGCTAATGCAAGAATCCTGACAGATAAAATGGGGGAGCTTGAATTAATAGCTGCAACAGAGCAGTATGATATCATAGGCATTACTGAAACATGGTGGGATTAAACTCATTACTGGGCAGTTAGAGGGTTGTTCCCTTTTTCGGAAGGCTCGAGCAAATAGAAGAGGACGTGGAGTATATTTATGTATTAAACCAGATCTAAAACCTATTATAAAGAAATATGTTTATGAAGAGATTGATGAAAATGTAGAGAATCTGAGAATAGAAATTAGCAGTGGAGGTAAAAGTGCAAAGAAATGTTTGTAGGGATATACTGTATAGAAAAAGCAGAGGTATTAAACAAATTCTTTGCCTGTATGTTTACCAGGGAAGAATCCATTTCAATACTAGTGCCGCAGGAGGAAGCCACAACCTCCATATTAATGAAGAATTGGTTAACTGAGGAAGAAGTTCAAAGGCGGCTTGATAAAATTAAAGTCATTAAGGCACATGGCCCCGATGTTATACATCCAAGAGTTCTTAAGGAGTTAAGTTCAGTAATAGCCAAACCATTATATTTAATATTCAAGGACTCCATTTCCACAGGCTCAGTACAGGGAGTTCTCGCTTTTCCGACACAATGCGTAACGCAAACCTGCGTCAGATGCGGGACAGTCAGAAAGCGGGACCCATGTTAACCGACGGCGGTTTTTGTCGGATACACGAAAACCGAGTCGGATAATGAGTTTTTTTACTGCATTATACGCCGTCGGAAAACGCATCCGACGGAAAGTGAAACGCCGGAAAGCAAGGACTACCTGTACCACATGATTGGCGTAAAGCAGACGTGGTACCTATATTTAAATAGGGAGCTATATCACAACCAGGGAATTACAGACCTTTAAGCCTAACATCAATAGCGGGGATGCTACTTGAAAGTTTAGTTTGGGATAATATTCAGGAATACCTAAATGACAACAAAATTATTAGTATTAGTCAGCATGGATTTAAGAAGGATAGGTCATGCCAAACTAACCTTATTAGGTTCTTTGAGGAGGTAATTAAGAATTTAGACCAGGGTAATGCAGTTGATGTGATCTACTTAGATTTTACAAGTACACAAATGTGTACAAAATAAAGCAAATTTGACTCGGTAAAAATATTTGCACCTGGATAGAAAATTGGTTGAAGGATAGACACCAGAGAGTTGACATACATTGAACTTTTTCAGGTTGGGCTAAAGTTGAGTGGAGTACCTCAGGGATCGGTACTAGGGACCCTGCTTTTTAACCTGTTTATTAATGACCTTGAGGTTTGCATCGAGAGCAAAGTCTCAATCTTTGCTGATGACTCTAAATTGTGGAAGGTTGTAGAAACAGAGCAAGATGTAATTTATCTTCAGAAGGATTTGGATAGACTGGAAACTTGGCAGGTAAATGGCAGATGAGGTTTAATACAGATAAATGTAAGGCTATGAATAAACAGGCGACTTACAAATTAAATGGGGATAAATGGGGGGAATCCTTGATGGAGAAGGATTTAGGAGTACTTGTAGACAGCAGGCTTAGCAATAGTGAACAAAGTCATGCAGTAGCTGCAAAGGCAAACAAGATCCTATCTTGCATTAAACAGGCAATGGATGGAAGGGAAGTAAACATAATTATGCCCCTTTACAAAGCATTAGTAAGACCAAACCTTGAATATGGAGTACAATTTTGGGCACCACTCCTTAGAAAAGACATTATGGAACTAGAGAGAGTGCAGAGAAGAGCCACCAAATTAATAAAGGGGATGGGCAATCAAACTTATGAGGAGAGGCTAGCTAAATTACATTTATTTACATTAGAAAAGAGGGGATATGATAACTATATACAAATATATTCGGGGACAGTACAAGGAGCTTTCAAATGAACTATTCATCCCACGGGCAGTACAAAGGACTCGGGGGCATCCCTTAACATTGGAGGAAAGGAGATTTCACCAGCACCAAAGGAAAGGGTTCTTTACAGTAAGGGCTGTTATATACAGCATGCGGCCGCGCGTGCCTATGTGAACGCGCGTGCACGTGCCGCATGCTTTTCGTAAGTATTCTGTGTTGAGTGTATACAGTGTTGAGTGTGTTTATGTGTGTTTGTGTGTGTTTGTGTGTGTTTATGTGTATATGTATGTGTGTGTATGTATATGGGTGTGTGTGCGTGTTTATGTGTAATTTATTATTTATTAAAAAAAAAAACCTTGGTAAAAATAAAAACATTATTAGACTTGTGCACACACACACACACACACACACACACACACACACACACACACACACACACACACACACACACACACACACACACACACACACACACACACACACACACACACACACACACACACACACACACACACGCGGCCCTTGCATAGAAAGGCTGACTAACGTCAGCCAAGTAAAATTCTATAGAACGTGCCTTAGGGCAGTTAAAATGTGGAATTCATTACCCATGGAGACTGTGATGGCAGATACAATAAATTTGTTCAAAAAAAGGTTGGACATCTTTTTAGATGGGAAAGGTATGCAGGGATATACCAAATAAGTAAACACGGGAAGGATGTTGATCCAGGGAGTAACCCGATTGTCAATTCTTGGAGTCAGGAAGGAATTTAGTTTTCCGCTTATGAGATATCATTGGATGATATGACACTGGGGTTTTTTGTTTGCCTTCCTCTGGATCAATAAGTAAGTATAGATATAGGATAAAGTATCTGTTGTCGAAATTTAGCATAGGTTGAACTTGATGCACGTACGTCTTTTTTCAACCTCATCTACTATGTAACTATGTAACTATGTAACTATGTAACTATGTAATACATAATAGGAATAAGCTCAAAAAATAAACAGTAGGAAAAGGAGTCCCTTCCCCGAAGAGCTTCCAATCGGATCAAATATAAACATCAAAAGTGACACGTGAGTCTGAAAACTGACATATAACACAGTTGTTCTTCGGAATCTCATTGTATGAGCATCACAGCATATCCCTCAGTTTTATTTAGAACTAAATCTTTATAAAAGGCTAAATCAGCATGATCCATTATGTACCAAATGCTCATATTGTTTATTTAACTGTGTAAATACACATAGTTCATATGCTTTAAAACAACCATAAGTTGGTCTTCAATTGTAATACCCATCTTTCCATAATTAGAAAATACTTGATGCCAACTTCAAGATTTTATTTTACATTTCCTTACTTTTCAGGTAAACTTATGTATTTACTATATTTAAATGAAAAATTAACAAAATACTGTAGCAAACCGAGTACAAAATAAATACTTAAAATGCAACTTTCTAAGCTTTCAGACTTTCAAAATAACTATTAAATATTGTAAAAAATGCAAAGCACAGTTCTCTTCATTTTATTACTGCCACAAGGATTATTTATCTGAAAAATCTTAGCGGAATACTATTTGGCATTACATAGAAATAAATACCTAAATGCATTTAAAATGTATACAATTTTATTCAGATTAAGAACAAATAATTTGGCATAGCTCTTTTCTGTGACTCAAGTACAATATCTAAGCAGTTAATTGAGGTGAATGTGTCATAGTTAGTATTGAAAGAAGTATCAATTCAATCTTTGCTCATATTAGATGCAGTAAGTGAGCATCCAGTTTTAATATGCAGAATCTAGATCATGCTGATATAAAAAAAATGCTTACAAATGGCAAATTAAGACAGTTCTTTCTTGTATTATAATGCAGACTTCAAGGAGGCATTGATCTTCTCTGGTAGGTGGCAGCAATATAAAAGTATATCATATATATTCAAAACACTCAAGTCTCCCATACAGTAGTAAGAAGCAAAACATGGTGCTGATCCTGAATTATGAGAATGGAATCTAATCTCTTGGTTCCAATATTTTAGACCTTTGTTTATGACACTGAGATAATGTTAAACAGCCAGTTCTCTGTGGCTGATGAAAACCTTTAACTGCATTCATGGAAACCATCTGTAAATTGAAGTATTTACAGCCTTTTGGGTATTTTCACAGATATACATGGCAGAAAACAAATAGAAACCATTTTTTATTTTGGTTTGGAGTATTTTTTCTGCAAACAATCAGATTGAATCAAAAGATCTTTCCTTTAAATGACTGTGGAGCACTGTATCAGCTAAGGAGTTGTCACTTCTCAAACAGGAAAGCAGCTCTCTAAGGCCTATATTCACTAAAAGGGTGCTACGTTTTAGCATCTTAGCCCCCATTCATTTGAATGAGAGTTATGGTGTGCTAAAGCCTAGCAATCTTTAGTGAATATCAACTTATTTTCTGACATAGGGTGGGAAAATAATCTTCCATGTTATGTCATCCAGGGCTTGACACTGAAGCCTTTGTATCACAGGTTGGCTAGTTACTTCACTGCCTGTACTATCTCACCATTACATCTCCTATCTGCCCACTCTACTTCCAACTACAATTATCCATAACTACATAAATGTAGTTACTGTGGCAACTGTAGTTAGTACCAGATCAAACAGTTCCTGACTAAGATCTCTCTCCCTGCTTGGCCTACACAGGTTTTGGACAAGGACACGGCTTGCCTTCTACTTACTACCTGCCATGAACTTGAGCCTGTTTAATAACTATGACTCTTCTTAACCCTTAATGACATACTTAACCTGCCGGCACTGATTATCTGCTTATCTTTTTTCCTATCCTACTTGCCCATCCTTTCTACTGTGGTCGTTCCAGTGCTTCCTGGTGAGGCTAACTGGATGACTGTCCAGTTTTACCACTAGAAGGCATTTTCTGGAAGAAAACACGGCTGCCAATATCATCTTTACCGAAAAGGCAAAGTGTAAAGAGAACATTGTCCATCATAATGATGTTTTCTTATATATTGGTCATTCCTAATCCATCTGCAAAACCAGAAAGGTTATGTTCCAGAAGACCCCTCAATGTTATCAAGTTTAAAACTGTAGGATTAATTTTAAATATGAGAATAATCAAGCCAGTATATTAGCAGCCTGCAGTCTCTCAGATTTATATTTTGCTGATCTACAGCTACAGTAACACCCTTGTAATCAATGTTTGTGACACTAACGCTTTAAATAAAATATGTACATTTGGTTGCCAACTCTAAATTGTTCTCCAGGTCTCTTGTATCCATAAAATATATATATATATATATAGTCTCACCAGCAGTGCAGCCATGACAGGACCATGAACAATATACAGCAAGTGTGTTTCCACACTTAACCAACAGCTGAAAGATAAAATGGTTAAACAATTAGAAACGAGTGGAAAGATTAAAATGAATTAAGTTGTTTTAAAAAAGTAGGCAGAAGATTACTCACTTGTCATTAAAGTATTTTGTTCTTGCAAAAGCATGGATAGATGCAGGCACTAATGGAAACCCTGAAATGAGCAAATTGGACAGTTTATTAAGGCAAATGAGAAAACATGATTTATTGGAGCACAATTAGTTCATTAAAATGTTTACATAAGGTTTCTAAAAGTGATGCACGAGTGATGCTTCAATGCAGAAATAGCACCAGCTTTGTACATACTGTGTTTCTTTATATGACAGAGGCGTTTTTGTATTCTTCAAACCCAACCAAATACTTTTTATAACCTCAGATATTCTAATCATTTTGCTAGTAAGGTCACAATTAAATTCAGGGAATGTTATACAGGGCATGGAAGACATAGTGTATTTAACCTGAATCCCCAACACATTAGACATTTCAGAGGTAACATATAAGAAAGATATTTACTTCACCAGTATTTAAAATGAAGAGACCTCTCTGTGCTAAATAACATCATTATTTGTAACTTTGCAATCTGAGAAAGAAATACAAGAACTTTTTAAGCGCTAAGATAACCTATGAACAATTAAATAAGTGCAAAATATAAATACTAAGTGACCCTAAACTTTCCCTATAGTTTTTATGAGTGCTGTTGGTAGTAGACAATTCCACAGCCCAAAAAAGATAATAAGAATAAATAAGAATAAACCAGCGCAACCTCAAAAAGTATATGGCGTATACTTGAAGTAATGTAGTAGATTGGCAAAAAAGGTGAAAATCTCTGTGAAAGGTGATAAGAAATGTACTCCACAGAGTGCCAAGAACAAAGGCACTGTATATTGGATATACAGGTGCGCCGACAAGTATTCTAAAACTGGCCTTAAACTTGCCTTAAACGTGCCTTGGAAAATCTGGGGCTATCACCAACGAGACCCAGGTACATGCTGGGTACATGCTGCAAACATTTTAGTGACATTTCTGCAGAGACTAATGGCCCATCGGATTAACACAGCAGGGGTCTCTGGCAGTCCCATTTAGTTTGAATGGGACTGCCAGGGACCCCCGCTGTTAATCCGATGGGCCATTAGTCTGTCTGCAGAAATGTCAGGGAAATGTTGCAGCATGTACCCAGCATGTACCCAGCATGTACCCAGCATGTACCCAGCATGTACCCAGCATGTACCCAGCATGTACCCAGGATGTACCTGGGTCTTGTTGGTGATTGCCCCAGATTTGTTTTAGAATACTCGTCGGCACTACAGTAGTTCTTTGTGTATGGTCCCCCTCAGGAAAGCGTTTCATCATACAGGAAGCTAATGGAAAATAAAGAAAACAAGGAACACACACAGCTCAATATGTAATACCAAATTTAAAATTGATAGAAGGTAGCTCAATATAACTCACAATGTTGCAAATCTTTAAAGCATTAGTTATAATAAACAGACCGGGTAGCCAGCCAGTGACAGGAAAAGTCTCTCTTCTCACGTGTTTGTCTGCCAGGCTGTCAGTGTCTGACGTCACTTTTAGTTCATTGCGTCCGTCTCTGACTCCAGCCTACACATTTCACAGGTGGATCATGTTTCCCCAGGGGCTTGTATCCTGGATCTCTTCAACCAGCTATTTACTGTATAGCTCTAATTATTAACACTATCACCCCTCAATCACATTTTTACATAATACATATTTATGAAATGCCATGTAGAAAGATAATTTAAGGTGTACAACACAAAAAATACTTTATATATATTTAATATAAAAATACATATAACATACAAAACTACATATATCATTAAATTTCAATATCCCTCAATAAATAAAAGAATAAATCCACATTTTTTAAATTTTGAGTTGTATTGAGCTACCTTCTATCAATTTAAAATTTGGTGTTACTGTACATATTGCGCGGTGTGTTCCTTGTTTTCTTTATTTTCTATGAGCATCCCTGTATGATGAAATGCTTTGTCTGAGGGGGACCAGTGACAAGGATATATATCCAACATACAGTGCCCTTGTTCTAGGCACTCCATGTGAGTGCATTTCGTGTCACCTTTCAGAGATTCTCACCTTTTTTTGCCAATATACTACACTCTATAACTATTTTTCTCTCTTCAATCAGGGAAAGAAACTGCAAATATTAGAAACAGCCCAAACATAATATAAGTTGTCACTGCAACTGCAAATCTATTGTAATTTTCATAAAGTCTTTTCTTGCAGGGGATAAAAATTACAAACTGAAAAAAAACAGTATTGCTATTGTAGCCATCCTGGTCTTGCTAACAGTCTGCCCTCCCTGACATGCATGCCCTGGTAAGAGCAGGCAGTGTCAGGACCAATTATGGGTTTTCCCCACACAGGCAGCTCCTTAGAGTGA
Source organism: Ascaphus truei (assembly GCF_040206685.1). Lineage (NCBI taxonomy): Eukaryota > Metazoa > Chordata > Amphibia > Anura > Ascaphidae > Ascaphus > Ascaphus truei. Next base: position 402,308,295 of record NC_134484.1, on the reverse strand, counting down.
CAGGGGAGGAGGTGGGACTAGGTCTGTGTTCTGTCCAATCCTGGGTTCAGACCTGGGACCTTCCCCCTACTGTACTTAAGGAGTTGCACCACCCAAATATAGTAGTGTCTCTACTGTTCAGAGAGACAGGTGTCACACAGGATAGCCTGAGAATTGGCCTTCCCTGTTCCTCTTCCACTTGTGGGAGAGTGAGTGACAACCTTTCCCCTGTCCCTGCTAGAGGGGCAGGGAAGAGCAAGGACTGCTGCAGGGGCCCTTGACCCATAGTGTAGGTCCAGGGACCCTACGGGCATTAGTGACCTACAGTGAACTTCATTGGGCAGAGACCCATTTATTACTGTGTGTGTACAAAAGGACAATAAACTGGCCCCAGTTTAATATACCTCCTGCCTAGAGTGTAATCTTTCTGGTGGGGAGAGGTAACCGTTTCTACCGTAGGAGATTGCCTCCATACATCTGGAGCCTGCGGCAGATGGAGGCGCAGTGTACCCAGAGATAAGCATCTATCATGTACCCCAGAAACCAGTCCTGTTATCCCCAACAACATTGGCGGAGACTCAGATCCAGGTATGCATCAACCTACACCATGTAATGACGACATCTCCCAGAGGGTGGGGGAAACAGCGAACAGCGTTACACTAGTAATTGCTAGTAATAAGAAATGGGAGTTTCTGTGAAGTGAACAACATTGACGATAACAGAAAAACAATATTTACATATCTTATATGCATCTTCTGGGTACTACTAACAAGTGTTGTGGTGACGGGTAAAATACAAACAAATACAAACACAAGATAACATTTACAGAGCATGTACTGCACAGAGCATTGTAGGATTGTTATTTATGTGTAACGGGTATTCCCCACCCAATCGCATATAGAGTGTATGTGCGGGGAACCTAATGTTACCAGGTGTGGTGCGGTATACCTGTCAGGCTCACAGGGGGTCTGAGCCTCCGCTAGTGAGAGCCTGGGGTGAATCTCTGGAATGTTCTGGTTTGCAGCGCCTCCACCTGTGTAGGGTTCTAGAAATGTAGAAGGTTGCCTACACAGGACCCAAGTACGCAGTAAGCACATACACGGAGATGTATATAACCACTTTACTGTATATGCAGAATAACTGTAATACTTGACATCAATATCAACAATAACCACTGTGATCTTTATAACACTGCTCCCCCTAGGGGGTAACTCCACACCATGTACCGAATGTCACTCACTCCACTAGGAGTGTACCTTGCACCCACCACCGTGTATCCCCACACCGTGTCCACAGTCTAACCCCTTTGTCCCGTGGTCAGCACTGCCACTATGTGTAAAGATATATATGTTATGATACGTTGGTGCACTTATGAAGGTACCTGCTGAGTTCTCCTGCACTCGGGCCAGCAATCAACTTCAAAAAGGATCTGCCGCTTGGTGATGCCATCTGCGATCCGGTCCTTCCTTTACATGAGGGTCCGCCAGGGGCGATCCCACCCTGGAGATGGTCTTTGTCTCTTTGGGGCGTAGGCTTGCGCCCAAGCCTCTTCTCGGGGAGCGCAGCGTCCGCTGGGTCCCTAACTATCAATGATACTAAGGTGGCAGGATCCCTAACCTAGGGCCTGTCCCTGTAGCACCACAAGCTGTGAGGGGCTCAGGACCTAACTGGGGCCTAGGGGACTGCTGGCCTAATGCAGTGGGTCACAGACCCCTGCACTTACCTCCTACCTCTAGCTCTCCCTGGTCCTTACTCAGTTCAGAGCCCACAAAATGTATCTAAATCTCCTCCACAGGGAGATTCTACAGCCCTATTGGCTCCCTGGCGTCATGTGGAGCGCTCCTGAGGCTCATGGGACCTGTAGTCCCGTTCTCAGAGCCTCCCTGGTTGGCTGGTGTTCGCGCGCTCTAATCGCGCTCTCCTCGCGCATGCGCAACTGGTCCGGCCACCCGAGCACTCTCTGAGCATGCGTGAACTCTGGCAAAATGGTGGCGCCCTGCACGTGAGTCGCCGGAACGCCGAAGCGCTCCCTGCATAGCCCCCACCCTCCAGAAGTGCGGCGGGTCTGTCGAGTGACCCCCGGCAGCGGAGTTAACGAGGGGGGGGGGTCACGGGGCAAAGGGGACAAGGCTACATCCTCCCCCTGGTAAAAATCCCAACTTCCTCGCTTGGAACACAACTGAATATAACTATGTACAGAAGTTATAGAATGAAAATGCAACCATAAAATACAATCTTAACACATCAATTGACTTTAAACGATATTGCATAGTTCTGTTAGCATCACAATTACCGACTGTATTTTGCTACGAGACCACTGCTGAGCCTCATAGTGGGGTGCCCCAACTTGATCATAGGTTACCCGATTGGGAGGGTACCTGACTCTTTGGCTCCTTCGGAGCTGTTCTTCAGCAACTCCCTCATGGGGAGTAATAAGTACAGACCTGAGGCTCAGCCTCTTCCCTTGGGGGAGAAATGTCTCTGAACAGTCTCTGTTCGGCACAAAGCACGGACTTTGTGGATCCAAAGGCTGGCCCGCTGGAGCCACCTTAGTAGGCGTTGGCCTACGGGGCCCTTTACCCGTAACTCCTCTGGGAGATGCCCTTCCATTGGGAGGATCCCTTTGAGAGGGTCCTTCCCTAGGATCTTCCAGAGTTTCAGGGTTGGTATGATCATGTACGTTTTCTCCTGGTCCTCTGCATTCATGGGTACCTGATAGAACCCAGATCGTAAATCGAGCACACTGAACCATTGGCTTCCATTCAGAGCATTCAGAATCTCTTCAATGCGAGGAAGGTTGTACTGGTCCGGTATCGTACGATTGTTCAGGGTTCGATAGTCGACACACAGTCGTACGGATCCGTTCTTCTTCCTTAACACCACTATGGGAGAGGCGTAAGGACTCAGAGACTCCGTCAAAATCCCAGCAGTCTCCATTTCTTGCAAGACATTCCTTACATCGTCAACATCCCTAGGGGCGATGCGACGAGAGCGTTCACGGAACGCAGTGGCATCACTGCGTGTGGCATCTAATGGCATGTTGAGCGCTGCGACTGCACCCCACATCCATCTCACTCGTGGAGAACACAGACCGTCGTTTATTCAACTTGGTTGTCAGCCGCTCTTTCCACTCACTTGGCAACGTCGACTCGCCGAAGTTGAAGTCCAGATCGACTAACCGCTCACCCACTGCTGCAGCGTTCACCTGGGGCATTGTTTCCACAGGGCTAACCGGATATACTGCTGCGGCCGAGTTTATTCGAGCATTTGCCCGTTCTCGGCCGCAGCAGTAACCTGGCGCGTGCCGGAGGGTGCCGGGCGCGCGCCGAAGACACGGAGGAGCGCCCTCCGATCGGGGCTTTCTCCCCCCAGCTGCCGGGTCCGCCGGGTCCCCCGGAACCCCCTGCCGCCGTCCCCCACATCGCGGGACACCAGGGCTCCCTCGGGGAGCCCTGGACGCGCGTGCAGGGGGCGCAGGCACCCGATGATGCGTGACCGCGCGCACGCCGAGGGAGTGCGGCTAGCATGCCGGGGCATCCCCCGGCTTGCGGAGCTAGCCGCACTCAAATAAAATGTGCCGCCTCTGTATGCAACCCAGACTTTGTCCTGCATCAAGGTCCATCGGGAATGGGGAGATATTCTGCACATATACGTAGGTTCGTAGAGGGATTTTAGTCGTCCACTCTCTCACTTCGGGTAGTACCCTATACCTTCTCTGAACCTCTTCCTCAGGGGTACTCTCCAGAGAGAAAAGCTGATCGTTCTCATCTCGCTCGGGATAACAGCACCAGACGGCCATACGTTGCACTCCCCCTGGTAATATGGTCGTCAGTCCGCGTTGACGATTGTAGAGATCCCCGTGACGCTCTCAGGCATATACCCGGTTGCACTCCTCTCGTAGGACGGGATCTAGGAGCGAATTGGCCAGCGGCAACTCATTGGTCTCTTTCAGGTATGCTCTGATTACAGCTTGTACTATATCAGTATTCGTTCCCAAGATGATCGGATACTTGCACTGGTCTTGGGGCTCCGGGCATACCATTGCGACTACATGCATGGGGTGTTTCTTGCCGGTGTTCGGTTGGAGTATTTCCAGTTGAACCCTTACAATCCTATCGATGGGGTAGTCTTCATTACTTAACCCCCTCACCTTCATATGTTCGGCCGACCGCAGGGGGCAGTGTTTAAGGTGCTGGTCATAGAACTTGTGGTATATAATGGACACTTGGGATCCGGTGTCCAGTAGGGCAGAGGCATAGATCCCTTCCAGTACAACAGGCACGATGGCCGAGGGACCTACTTGACTGTAAGCATCCCCTGGTAAGGTGTCATCACTGGGGCCGGAGTCAGGAGGAGCCTCTTCGGGTCCAGTAGGAGTTTCTGGATCAGACTCTGCAAGTTGTACGCGGCAGACCATTGACCGGGCTGAATTTCCTCTATCGGGAGGTTTTTCCTCTGGGGGATCCTCCCTCTCCGGACAGTCGCTGGAGGAGTGGCCCTTCTTACCGCAGTTATAGCAAATGACTTCGCGGCGTTCAGGGCGACACTTGTACGTGGAAGATGGTTTCTCGGAGGTATGGCCCTTCCCGGCAGGCGACTTGTGAGTCACCTCCTCCTCCCGGTTGGAAGATTTCTTACCCTTTGGGGTTGAGGGGACAGGGGTGTCACTCTTGATGAGTTCCTTGGTCTTTTTGGAGTCATGAAAATGTAGCTGCACCTCATGTCTTCTGATATGATGCAACAATTCCATGTAGCTAGGTGGTACAGCAGCGATCGGGGCGGCCCACATCACTATAGCTATGGGGTGGCTAGGCAACGACCCCTTGAGTAGCTGTTTGAGTCGGAACCGGTCCACTTCGGCTACTGAAATTATGTTTTTGGACAGGAGGTTCCCCAGCGACAGCTGTAGTTTGCGGACGAAGGCAGACAAATCCTCTCCTTCTTTTTGGCATAGAGCCTTGAACTGGGCTATCCTCGTCGTCTTCTCCCGTTTTGGACTGAGTGAGCATTTCCACCAGTTCCTGCGCCGTAACTTCTCCTTCCGCTTCACGATGCATCCGTACCAGTTGAGAGGCTGGGGCTCTGAGACACTCATATACTAAATGACTTGCCTAGGCGCCACAGCTGTCTAATAAATTATAAAGTATAATTCAGTGAATAAAATGATGTTACCCGACAGGGTACTTCTCAAACCTTCCAGGGAAATATGCTCGGATTTCCCACAAGTACAGTCGTGATTGGTTGTGGAAAGTGAGCGACCCAGTCAGGAAAAACACATGTGAATAAAAAACATATATAAAAAACAAATTAATGTGCAGTATTGTGATTCATTACTAAATAAATGTGCAAAGATCTTGGCTCTAAGGGAGAACCTACTTACAACACAGTGAAGGGTAAGTTAGCTTATTTCAGATACTTATAGACGATGAAATGATTTGTGAGGTTTTCTTTGTGTAGGACTTTTTCTCCCCTCTTGAACTTCCCTTCAGCTGCAGCTTTGACTGGATAAGCTCTGGATCAGGCTCTACGCGTTTGCTGACTGTAAGCGAAGACCAAAAGACCCTAGACGTCTGCACTCCCCAGTGATTCCCCGTTCGGCGCCTCGCAGTCCACTACCAACGGATGCGACCAGATACCATCCGGAAGTGACGTCAGACGCCATTGGCGACGGCAGCACTAAGAACAGAGGAGGACAGGGAGACATCACAGCGGGCGCACACAGCGCAAAAGAAACCTTTATGTGCATGATATCAGTGTACTGAATGTGAGTACATGTCCTACGATCTCATTGCCTATAAAACTTTGTTCTCTGCAACCTATACTATTGGCCGTTTTTTCTGCTCCTCTCTTACATGCATACCATGGGAAATTGAGCTACACCTTTCCTGGAGTAACCCTCTGAAGGGAAGTTCAAGAGGGGAGAAAAAGTCCTACACAAAGAAAACCTCACAAATCATTTCATCGTCTATAAGTATCTGAAATAAGCTAACTTACCCTTCACTGTGTTGTAAGTAGGTTCTCCCTTAGAGCCAAGATCTTTGCACATTTATTTAGTAATGAATCACAATACTGCACATTAATTTGTTTTTTATATATGTTTTTTATTCACATGTGTTTTTCCTGACTGGGTCGCTCTGAGACACTCAACCAATCTCTGTCTTTTGCTGGCTTCGGAGCACGACCACTCCGCTATTACTTGGAGAGTATGTTCCCGCCATGTCTCGATCCCTTCTTCTCCTGAAGGCGTTGGTAGAATTCCAGAAAAGGCCTTTAGCTTCCAGCAGTTCTGTGTTTGAGACGAGATGGTTATAGCTTCTTCTATTTGGGAGGCTGTCATATTCAAGGAAAGACCCCCACTAAGGGGCTGACTACTAGCTCTAGCTCCGACGCTAGGCATGGTTGGGAGACTGTCCGACCGTCTATCAGAGTAGGTGAGGTGGGGGGGCTCCCCGCCCAGCTGCTGACTCCTCCTAAACCGCTCGGGGTGAAGGAGACCTTAGGGGGACCTACCCTGTGAGGAATACTGGTCACCCGGTGGGTCGTGCTTGGCCTGGTACTGGTGGACGGCTCTTCGGGAGCCTGTATGTCAGGATATATCATGAGACAATCCTCTGCGGAGGGCTCGGGTAGGTTTAATACATGAGGAACAGTCTCTAAGCATATGTCACGTACTGTGGCCAGGAGGGAGGTGGTCCCCCGGCCGTCAGCATCAAGTTTATAGTCTACCACACGGACGGTGGTCAATCCTGGACAATTTCTTACTTGTGTGCGCACTGCGAATATGTCTGTGTCATTTGATACTCCCGCCACTGCAACCACGCGTCTTGGGGACATGCGGAGCGCTAAGGCCCAGTCATTGACTTCTTGCTTGGACGGCACGGACATGATGGCATTTAATTCGGACAATTTGATATGGAATAGGGCACCACAGGTCTGATCTCAGCAGCGCCTCCAAATGTAACGGGTATTCCCCCACCCAATCGCATATAGAGTGTATGTGCGGGGAACCTAATGTTACCAGGTGTGGTGCGGTATACCTGTCAGGCTCACAGGGGGCCTGAGCCTCCGCTAGTGAGAGCCTGGGGTGAATCTCTGGAATGTTCTGGTTTGCAGGGCCTCCACCTGTGTAGGGTTCTAGAAATGCAGAAGGTTGCCTACACAGGACCCACATACGCAATAAGCACATACACGGAGATGTATATAACCACTTTACTGTATATGCAGAATAACTGTAATACTTGACATCAATATCAACAATAACCACTGTGATCTTTATAACACTACTCCCCCTAGGGGGTAACTCCACACCATGTACCGAATGTCATTCACTAAACTAGGAGTGTACCTTGCTACCACCGTGTATCCCCACACCGTGTCCATTGTCTAACCCCTTTGTCCCGTGGTCAGCGCTGCCACTATGTGTAAAGATATATATATTGTGATACGTTGGTGCACTTATGACGGTACCTGCCGAGTTCTCCTGCACTCGGGCCAGCAATCAACTTCGAAAAGGATCCGCCGCTTGGTGATTCCATCTGCGATCCGGTCCTTCCTTACACGAGGGTCCGCCAGGGGCGATCCCACCCTGGAGATAGTCTTTGTCTCTTTGGGGCGTAGGCTTGCGCCCAAGCCTCTTCTCGGGGAGCGCAGTGTCCACTGGGTCCCTAACTATCAATGATACTAAGGTGGCAGGATCCCTAACCTAGGGCCTGTCCCTGTAGCACCACAAGCTGTGAGGGGCTCAGGACCTAACTGGGGCCTAGGGGACTGCTGGCCTAATGCAGTGGGTCACAGACCCCTGCACTTACCTCCTACCCCTAGCTCTTCCTGGTCCTGACTCAGTTCAGAGCCCGCGAAATGTATCTAAATCTCCTCCACAGGGAGATTATACAGCCCTATTGGCTCCCTGGCGTCATGTGGGGCGCTCCTGAGGCTCATGGGACCTGTAGTCCCATTCTCAGAGCCTCCCTGGTTAGCTGGTGTTCGCGCGCTCTCCTCGCGCTATCCTCGCGCATGCGCAACTGGTCCGGCCGCCCAAGCACTCACTGCGCATGCGCGAACTGTGGCAAGATGGCGGCACTCTGCACGGGAGCCGCCGGAACGCCAAAGCGCTCCCTGCTAAGCCCCCACCCTCCAGAAGTGCCGGCGGGTCTGTCGAGTGACCCCCGGCAGCGGAGGTAACGGGGAGGGGGGGGGTCGCGGGGCACAGGGGACTTGGCTACATATGCAACAATGACAAACTATTCTGGCCCAAAGTTGTGTGGCTTGGAGAAGAAGTGAAATATAGAGGACACGCCAATTAAATGGAAAACTACAGTACAGGTATAGCAGACATTATTAATACTGGTAACGTGACGCATTGTGCTAATACTGTCATGATATTTGAGGCAATATTCAATTCAGCACCATTTAAACAAATCTTAATGCCATTTTTTTTTAACGCATGCAATATTTTGTGTGTTTTATGACGTAATGTGTCATATCAATGGGATCAATAACGTCTGCGACATCTTTCAGGTATTAGGAAACTTTCCAACCCTTTATGCAACTTTAGAGCACAGATAACACACACTGTAATTGTGCATTTTGTTTTACTTTAAGATATCATTACACATGTATTTTAGTCCAATATTGATTCAGATGCACCAGCTCATGATTTGGGGAGGGTCAATGTGACATAAATATTATATTATTATTATTATAATGTTTCAAATGCTGTGTCCCCTTACTTGCTTTCCTACTGTACATTTTGTGAGCATCAACAAACTACCAGTTCTGACCTACTGTAAGTTAAATCTATTCAGCTAGCAGTCTTCTTCAAACGTGCTTCTTACATGTGATGCCAGCGACGAGCACAGAAAAATGCAGTGCAGAAAAGACAAATTTGGATTGATATATTTCCTAGTACATGCAAAATCATTGGCAGTGGGAGGCTGAGAGGCATTTTTTTCTGCACTAGTTTAAAAAAAAAAAAAAAAAAAAAAGCTGTATGAAGAATGTATGAACTCAGCAGCGTCAAAAATGACAATTATATATTTATTCTGTACATCAAGATGCGTATGTCAGGAGCTTACTTTATAAGCCTTACAGTTTCATAGTTGTTGATCTTAGATAGAGGAAAATTAGGTCTAGTTAGCCTGCCCATATCGGTTTAAAGGAACTTGAATTTTTTTACAAATCCTTTACCATACATAAGCTCTTGTGGATTCTTTTTCTTCGTCATAATAGCTGTATCTGCCCAATGCAATATGATTATCAAATGTGTGCCTGAAGTTATTTGTTACGTCGCATTCCATCACTGCCAACCCAATTAGCTACACAGCATAGCCACTATTTGTGCTAAGTTTTCAACTTTTTGGGTAACAAAGGTTACTTGTCTCAAATAACATGAAAATGAAAGTGGGGGTTTGCAATAATTGGTTACCATCTCAGATTTTCTCTCTTTTTTTTATTATTACAACTTCTCTCAGATGAGGTCCTTATGCTAATGTATATGGTATGTGATGGAGATGAGGAATCATTCACACAATTTGTACTTTACTGTTGCAGCCGCCTTTATTCTCCTACTTACCCGGATAAGTTTCTACGTTTTTCTCGGAGTTTCCCGCGCGGCGGCCGCATCATCAGATAAGCGCTAATGGCGCTTATCATTGAAAGCTCCCGCGGCACGGGACACCTGAGGAAAAAAAAGCCGCGCGCCACCGCGTTTTTAAAAATCCCGCGGTGGCGGCCGCAGGAGGATAAAGGCGGCCGCCACTGTACCTTAAGCCAAGCCTTACCAAGCAATATCCTACAAGTGTGTGTTTTTTTTTAAAATAAATCAGTTCTGTACTGTGAGAAAATACTTTTAGCATTTAGAAAAAACAACAACTCTAAATTACATTTTTATTGTAAAGTATTATAATATAACAAGCATTTTTGTTTCTATAACAACAATTTACAAATTCACATCCCTTATTGAGCCCTACCCTCTCTGAAGCAATGCACCAATTGTATCTATTAACTGCCTGGTCACATGATCTTCCTCACAGAAAGTTACGTCTTTGGTCCTTTCCTGCTACACTGACAACCATTTAGTGAACCCCCCCGAGTTCAATCTTCGCCGATCGATCACAGGACGACTGATCGATCGGCAACTTAGTTAATTACTTATCATTGTGTGGATTGTATTGGTGCACATATTAAAGTGGGGAAAAACAGCAGCTTGGGCTGCTGCGTTAATAGAAATGATTTCAATCTGATGTTCACCAGTGAGAGTCATGTTAATACTATATGCTTCTTGGACCTTGTCATCTGTATTAATCAAATAAAATTTGAATAAAGACATATTTCAAGAAAACAAATGTCAATTCAGCTCTGGATCCAATGAACAATCATGAACAGAAATGCATGGCCAACATGCCATGTAGTCCGTTTTTAAGATTAAAATGCAACTGTACTGCGGAAACATAATTTAATGCTTGCTTATCTCAAACATTATTTCTGACTGACAGATTTTTTTTAAAGTGATACAAGAAATAACCGATTAAGTTAGCACTACACAACAAAGCGAAGAAGAGGGGAACTTTGTTGAAATATAACATTCCAAAAAACATAGCATGTCTAGCTGTTTAATAAAGGTGTGGTGATGAAATGACAGTAGTTTGTAGTCAAATACTCACACGGCCCTGTGTGAGCACATATGTGTAAAGGTATCTTGCTTCTGGTAGCTACTTCTTAGCCCAAAAGACTGATAATGTTCAGATGGAAATGGAGGGGGGGGGGGGGGGTTAGAATAATACTCATAAATAACTTACCCGGCCATGTGTAAGCTCAATCCTGGGAGAGAATAATATGGGGTTGCCTCTGATGGACCCGTCCGTGGTGCTTCCCGTGGCAACGTGTAATCAGCTGCTGGCGGGCAGAGTATTGGCTGGCGGTTCCCCTTCCCTCACACGCTCCAATCCTCCCCCCCTCCCCGATTCAGGAAACGAGGATGTGTGGGGTGAAAGGATAGCAGGGCGTCAGTGACAGTCTTCAGTCAAGATGAAAGTTTTATTGAACATATAAACAGAAAAAAACTCACAAAATGAAGTTTAAAACACCCCGTGGCACTCCTATCAGCGTGGCTGCAGGTCGCCTTCCAGCTACGCTGTCTTCCGTGTCCGGATTCAGAAGTGATGGGGACTTCTGACGCGGCTGTGCTTCCACTTGCTACGGAGGCCTCCAATGTCCAAAATGATGTGATGAATTAGAGCAACGCGTTTCGCCGTTCTGGACGGCTTCCTCAGGCTCAAAATGTAAAATGGTGGGGGTCTTCTTAACTTATATAGACCCATAATCATATATATTGGTTAAACATGGTCATTTAATTGTCATCTACCTTAAAGGGATATACCCCCATTGTGGTTTTGGTGTCTAATTTATATGCAGGGGGGCTGCAGTATATTGTACTAAACATTATGGGAAACGTTAAAAATGGAGACTTGCTGACTTGATCAAGTGTGGTAATATGATTAACAATGGTTATAGGTAAAATTAATGCAAATATAAAATACTCTTAAAGGCATCCTAGCAATCACTAAAAAATATACATATAAATATATATAATATCTATGTCTATTCTCTAAATGAAATTCTAGGGCATTCTTCTTTCACAAGTTAAAATTCAATTACATTACAAATTTTATTACATTACAGTGTAACTTAAAAAATGCATACAGCTATTATTGGAAAATTTAGAACAAAATAAATTTCACATCGAAGTTTAGAATAATAATAATTATGTTAAAAAACCCATACTGTTCAATATATCTTTAAAACATGTGTAAAGTTAAAAGTTTAATTGAAATGATATATATAAATAAACCTAAGAAATTAAAAATAATGGTGTTTATGCTCAAACTCATATTTTTCACTTAAGATGAATATAGACCTGAATTTAGTGACCAATCCAATCCATCAATTAAAAATGTTTTCTGTTCAAGTGGGATTAAAGGATCTCCTTCTAAAGCATTCCTTACTGCCTCACATCCGTCTTCATGCCTAATCGAGGTATAAAGTGAGGTCACATCACACGTGACCATGAGGAAATCTGTCTGCCACTGTACCTCAGATAAAACTCCTAGAACCTGTAGGGTGTCTCTTAGGTATGATCTTGCATTAGTGGCATACTTCTGAAGATAATAATCTACATATTCCCATTCATTGACCTGGGACTCTCTTTCTTTCTTTCTTCTTTCTTTTTTCTTCTCTCTTCGGTAACCAGCCCCCCCCTCCAATGTCCCCTTCCCCCCACCCCCTTCTCTTTGCTTCCCCTGTCACTTATTTGATCTACTTACCAAAATATAGGGGTTGATTGGGGGAACAAGATAACAGACACACTGCGTTTTAACCAACCTAACCCTGTTTTTTGATTATAGATACACGGATAACCATCTACTGTGTATAAATTGCATTGGTCACTAAATTCAGGTCTATATTCATCTTAAGTGAAAAATATGAGTTTGAGCATAAACACCATTATTTTTAATTTCTTAGGTTTATTTATATATATCATTTCAATTAAACTTTTAACTTTACACATGTTTTAAAGATATATTGAACAGTATGGGTTTTTTAACATAATTATTATTATTCTAAACTTCGATGTGAAATTTATTTTGTTCTAAATTTTCCAATAATAGCTGTATGCATTTTTTAAGTTACACTGTAATGTAATAAAATTTGTAATGTAATTGAATTTTAACTTGTGAAAGAAGAATGCCCTAGAATTTCATTTAGAGAATAGACATAGATATTATATATATTTATATGTATATTTTTTAGTGATTGCTAGGATGCCTTTAAGAGTATTTTATATTTGCATTAATTTTACCTATAACCATTGTTATATCATATTACCACACTTGATCAAGTCAGCAAGTCTCCATTTTTAACGTTTCCCATAATGTTTAGTACAATATACTGCAGCCCCCCTGCATATAAATTAGACACCAAAACCACAATGGGGGTATATCCCTTTAAGGTAGATGACAATTAAATGACCATGTTTAACCAATATATATGATTATGGGTCTATATAAGTTAAGAAGACCCCCACCATTTTACATTTTGAGCCTGAGGAAGCCGTCCAGAACGGCGAAACGCGTTGCTCTAATTCATCACATCATTTTGGACATTGGAGGCCTCCGTAGCAAGTGGAAGCACAGCCGCGTCAGAAGTCCCCATCACTTCTGAATCCGGACACGGAAGACAGCGTAGCTGGAAGGCGACCTGCAGCCACGCTGATAGGAGTGCCACGGGGTGTTTTAAACTTCATTTTGTGAGTTTTTTTCTGTTTATATGTTCAATAAAACTTTCATCTTGACTGAAGACTGTCACTGACGCCCTGCTATCCTTTCACCCCACACATCCTCGTTTCCTGAATCGGGGAGGGGGGGAGGATTGGAGCGTGTGAGGGAAGGGGAACCGCCAGCCAATACTTTGCCCGCCAGCAGCTGATTACACGTTGCCACGGGAAGCACCACGGACGGGTCCATCAGAGGCAACCCCATATTATTCTCTCCCAGGATTGAGCTTACACATGGCCGTGTAAGTTATTTATGAGTATTATTCTAACCCCCCCCCCTCCATTTCCATCTGAACATTATCAGTCTTTTGGGCTAAGAAGTAGCTACCAGAAGCAAGATACCTTTACACATATGTGCTCACACAGGGCCGTGTGAGTATTTGACTACAAACTACTGTCATTTCATCACCACACCTTTATTAAACAGCTAGACATGCTATGAAGTCATCTTAGTACTGTTAATATAGGTCAATCTCCTCTAATCCTTTGCTCCCCCTTTTTTTCTCTTCGTTCTCCTATACCCTGAGGGTTTGGATACCCCTCTCTGGGGTCGAGCAGAGGAACTCATCGCAAGTTACGGATCCCACTGTGAAAGACTACATCATTGGTTTTGGGATAAGTATTTTACTGTATTCTCTACCCTGTACTAATATCCTAAGGTAAGCGCCCGGTTTTTTGTCTGCATTCCAAAAAACATAACAATATCAATAAAATGTACAATCATAAGCAATGAGGCTCTCATTGTACCATTAAAGACAGAGTTCGGTAATAATAAAACTATTGATGGCCAAATACCACTATTCATTACACAGTATAAGAAAGCACACAATACCATTAAAATGGCACTTTCAAAACAGTGGCATATTTTAGATATGGATTCTATTCTAAGCCAGATCCTACCAGCAAAACCGAAAGTAGTCTTTAAACAGGCACACACCCTGAAAAATATATTGGCTCCACGCCTACTCCGTGGATAGGTTGAAAAATAAAAATGTTTTATTTAAGAAAACCTTAGGAATGAGGGGCAATTATAAGTGCAATAAACGCAAAGTGTGCAAACAAATGACTTCGCCTAAAAAAAATACGTTTCGAAGTTACCAGTCAAGAATTTCCAATAACCAGCTTTATCAATTGTTGGAGCACTTGCATGGTCTTTGTGATGCAATGTAATTGAGGACTACAATATGTAGGGAAAACCAAACGCAGCCTTAAAATCAGCATATTAGAATACTTGAGAATTATCACAAACATTCCAAAATTGATACAGCAGGCAAAACCCTTAACCCACCTGTTGACAAAGTTTTACAAAGTTCATCAGTGCAATCCAGATCACATTAAATTTCTGGGTATAGAATCAGTCCCACCTAACACCAGAGCTGGGGACAGAGATCAATATTTCTTGAAGAGAGAGCAGTATTAGGTATTTACTCTCTAAGCTAAATCCACAGGGGGCCTTAATTACTTTATAGAGCTTACACCTTTTCTAAGGCCTCGGACACGCTTACCGCTGGCGTGCTGAGGCGCGCTGAGGCTCAGGGAAAGCGGGTGCTTTCCCTGCAAACAAACAATAATAAGCCCTCTAAAAAGCGCTGACCTACAGAAAAATAAATTAGTGATAACTGTGATAACAAATTAAAGTGACTACCCTAAAGTGGTCAAAAATTAATCAAAAATTGATCAAAAGATAAAAGCAGCCTAAGGAACAAAAAATCAACAGACTATTCCAAATCTGTATAAACCAAATAAACATACAAATAAATTGTCCCAGGCGCTGTGAATATAGTCCAATGAACCCAAATACCGTGAACCAATTGGGCAGTCTTTAGTATAGGCTTCCTATGCCAGATATATAATCTTGATAGTTGTTGGACAGGCAGGGGTGTTGTCTGATAAGATATGCTGATGTTTCAGGGTTCTAGGCAGGGGGGTGATTGAAAAAACAAACCACGCTATGTGCGTGCCCTGCTGTTTTTTTCTATGATTTCAGAGACATCAGCATATCTTATCAGACAACACCCCTGCCTGTCCAACAACTATCAGGGTGCTTTCCCTGGCCTTGCGGTTGCTTACCGCAAGCGCTCTCAGCAGGCCGTCAGGGGGCGGTCTGGGGGCGGGCGCGTTACTGGCCGGGGGCGGGCCAGTGACGTCACGGAGCTGGTTCGCCCTCATTGGGCGAACCGCTCACGTGACCGGCCTGTCTCGCCGGCAAGCGGGGGAATTTGAAATTCCCCTAAGACCTGCGCTTCCGCAAGCGTGCGGAAGCGCAGGTGAGCCCCTACTAAAGCCGCTCTAATTGCGGCTGTAGGGGCTCAGTGCTGATCGGGAGCGCGCTTCCGCCAGAAAGCGCCAAACATGGCCAAGGCCTAAGATGAACTTCTGTATTTCTATACATTGTGTTTTATATTATATAAAATAATTGTACATTTTGATGGGTAGGTATGTTGTTATACTCCTATACACATGTTTTTATAGTTATAGTTACTCATTTACCTTTTTTATTATCCTCTCCCCCTTTTAGCCCTTCCCTCTTTTTTCATTTTTCCATTCACCCCTTCTTTTTAGTATACAGGTTTACATTTGTAACCAATCTCCCAATGGGATATATATATATATATTTTTAAAAAATATTTATTATGAGGATTTTATAAAGGCTTTTAATAAATAAATACCAATTTTAAATGTATAATATGAAAAAATTATATATATATATATAAATATATATATATATATATATATATATATATATATATATATATAATTTTTTCATATTATACATTTAAAATTGTTATTTATTTATTAAAAGCCTTTATAAAATCCTCATAAGAAATATTTTTTAAAAATTGTTGAGTATAAAAATCCCTGTTTTTAATATTAATACTATATATACATTTGCAATTTTTAATATGGGTGATATAATACCACTATCATCATATTGATGTGTATTATTAATGTCTAATATACACTGGCGACACAGTTTATTACACTGCGGCCAGATCCGCAAGCCGGGAGATTTCCCGGCTTGCTAGTGGCCGCCCCTCGGCGTGTCTTCGGGAGCGTGCGCCCCCTGCACGCGCGTCCAGGGGCTCCCCGAGGGAGCCCTGGTGTCCCGCGATCGCGGGACAGCGGCAGGGGGTTCCGGGGGACCCGGCGGACCCGGCAGCGGTAGGGAGAGCGCCCCGATCGGAGGGCGCTCTTCCGCTGCTTCGGCGCGCGCCCGTCACTCTCGGGCGCGCGCCAGGCTACTGCTGCGGCACAGAACGGGCAAATGCTCGAATAAACTGTGCCGCAGCAGTATAAACTTGTATATGATTACACTTGAATCGCTGCTAAACTAAATTTTGAATGGAAAGGAGGGATATTTATAGTTGGAAACCAGGCAGTGAACCTATAATCCTGATGAAGTACAGTTTGTGCGAAACGTGTAGTGATCACGTAGCAAAGCAGTTGCTACACACTACTTCCTATACAAGATCTGATTGCACAGCAAGCCAAGCAAGCTAAGACCCAGTGGACGCAACTTGCAAATAAAACAACCAGGAAGTGTCAGACAATTACTTGAGCACACAGGATATGCCTCAGCGCGCAAGGCACTGTGTAGGACACTGATGGATCATCCCTAGCATTTTCTCCACTTGGCGATCAGCTGTTCATTCACTTTTACAAACTTAATTCTAAGTGTTCAAATGCTTTTTTTATCCTTGTGTAGCATGGCAAAGCCTCTCTACCCCCTGTCATGTGAGCCCTTAGGAGCTCTAGGCTGTAACAGGCTATCCTGGGGGCAATGACCCCCCTTCATGCCGACTCTGTGAGTGATAGAGGTGGTGTCACAAAGGTCTGTGTACAGCCAATAGTGGTACAGACCTTGAGCCCTTCCCTTCTGGTGTCTCAGAGAGGAAGTACTAAATTATAGTTCAGTCCTCCTCCACCCTCCTGGGATGAGGATGCAAAAGAGAGTTCTCTTCCATCCCTCCTAGGGATAGGAGGTGTGTGCTGTTCCTCCCAGCTGGGAGTGAGACATGCCAGTCAGTCCCTCCTGGGCTGGCTGGTAAAAGAGAGATCAGAGGCCTCAAGACTACCAGAGAGCCCAGCACCATCCAGAGGCCTGACATCCATCTGCATCCGCTGTATACCATCTGCAGTGACTGCCCAAATAAAGCCCTTTGTTTTATATACCTGTGCCTGAGTCTACAGGCTATTGGGTAAAAGAAGTCTGTTCTGGTGGGTACTGTCTCTGGAAATCCTGGAGC
Source organism: Ascaphus truei (assembly GCF_040206685.1). Classification (NCBI taxonomy): domain Eukaryota; kingdom Metazoa; phylum Chordata; class Amphibia; order Anura; family Ascaphidae; genus Ascaphus; species Ascaphus truei. The sequence goes on along the minus strand of NC_134484.1, from coordinate 402,290,739 downwards.
CCACCACAACTGGAGTCGCTGACACCCATGAGTGAAGACTAAAGATCACCAAAAGCATGTACTGTTCCCCACACCATCGCAGACAACTCAGCTCTCCTGGACCCTCACAGGTATGCACGCACCACAAACATCAGGAACCAGTAGAACATCTTCCAGAGAGGGGGGGGGAGACTATGTTACACTTGTAATACATATATTTACAGTATACAAATCTCCGGTGCGCTCAGTGATTCTTTTTTGTTACTGTATATGATACTCTGTGACCGATTGTTTGTTT